>NC_073303.1:336423495-336493495 GCF_027595985.1 Sorex araneus | reverse complement strand
CTCCTCCTCCTCCTCCTCCCCCTCCCCCCCGCTCCCGACTCTCCTCCGGGGGAAACCGGGGGCGGGCAGCCGTGGGGAGCCGGGAGGTCCGGAGCTCCGAGGCGGCGAGCGGGAAGGGCGAGCCGCGGAGCGCGGGCACCCGAGGACGTGCGGGCTGGCAGGCCCGGGGATCGGGGCGAGGACCGGGGGGCGGGGGGCGCTGGCCCGAGGCAGCCGAGATACCCCGCGACCCGGGCGGCGGAGGACAAAGGGCGGCGGGTGCGCCCGCCGAGGCCCGCGGGGTCCCGCCGAGGTCCGCGCGCCGGGCCCCGCCCTCTGGTCCCCGCCGCGCAGCATGCAGCATCCCCGTCTTCCTCGGCGGCCGCGGGGCCCCAGCGTGCGGGGACCCAGTGCCCGGCCCGCCGGGCTCCCCGTTCGGCCGGAGGTTCGGGGCGGGCTGCGCGGAGCCGAGGTGGGTTCGGAGCCCGCTGAGCGGACCCGGCCGCGCACACACAAAGCCCTTTCTTCTCCCGGGCGGGGACGGGGCGGGGGAGGGCCCGCACCGCCACGCTTTCTTTTCTCCCGAAGCCCAGAAGTTCTGGGGTCAACGCCGAGATGAATCACTGACTTATGTCTTGACACTGTTTTAGGGGGCGGTTTACGTTCACTGGGGGCACCGCGTTTTCTGGGAAGCTTAGACCGAGGGCCTGCAAGACGCCAGCGCCCAGAGCGCACGCGGAGCAAGGGTCCGGGGCCGCGGGCTCGCGTCCCATCACGCGTGGGGAACTTGCCCCCCAGACTTCTGGCTGCCTTAAAAGTCGTGCGAACCAAGTACCGGGGCTAGCCTTTTCCCAGATGTTTGGAAAGAACTTTCCTGGATGGGATAAAGTCACAGCGGGTTCAAGGGCTCCCCAAAGGCTTCCGAAGTACCAGTGCTTGGGGGAGGATTCTTATTTTTTAAAAAGTTTATGGAAGTTTGCACGATTGGTAGTTTTGCTCCCCCGCAGCTCCGTAGTTTGTTTAGTTCACTTCCTTTGGGATGGATTCACAGTGAAAGTTCTCTTGGTTGCGGGTGCTTGTCATCCCCGTGCTTGCTAAAAGAGGATTTATTCTCCTTCATGTTGGATTTTTATGGGCTGTAAGAGAAGCGTCATTCAGTCATTCAGTTGGTAGTATTCGCTGGGCGATCTTGGTTAAGTCGAATTGCAGAATAGCTGGGACTGAGACCTGTGCAGTTTTTAGTAAAAGCAAAAGGTGGCAAGAGAGAGAGAGAGAGTACAGAGGGTGTTATTCTTTTGTCAGATTGTCACGTTGCAAAAATATTGAAGTACCTTCTCCACGAAGACACACGTAGCCAGTGCCTTTCTTCCACTGCCAAACTCGAAATAAAGTTTTACATGATAAACATGGATTTATCTTCCATTTTCTATACTCACACGGAAGACAGTGGTGGTGGTCTCCATCAGCTGCTTGGGAAGCTCCCAGAAGAGGGATGGGGCTTCAGGTGGGCTGGTGATCTTTGAGGGTGAAGACGCTGAAGACAGGAATAAAATCAGTACAGCTCTCACTGAAAAGCGTTCGTGTTTCTTTAGAGTATGCATTTATCTGGAAAATACATACTTACAGGAGCTTTGTCAGGAAAGTAATTGTGATATAGGGCTCTTGGAGCCTTCTCCAGGACTCTTGTTAAATACCTAACCTTCATTTCTCCTAGTATCCATGTATCTTCCTGGAAGGCCCTCCATTTTTCAAACTGTATTTGAGGAGTGTTCTGAATCTGTGGTTTGGAAGGTTATCTCTGAGTTACAGAAAAGCCAGGGAGATGAATATCCTGAATTAATAATAATAATAGTAATGATAATAAACAGCACCAAGCAGCACTTTTCTGTCAGCAGGCTTACACAGACAGCTTGATTTAACTTTCTTCTTTGGTGAAGAATTGAGTAATACTGCAGCCAAGAGAAAAAAATTCTGATTTTATTAGATGAGTGACAAGATTTCAAAACCTTAAACACCATAATAACTTAACAGAGGCATTGGAAACCATGCAAATGGAGTGTGCCCTTCTAAATAAAACATGAAGCTCTGCCTTCAATTTTTCAACTTGTCTCCTAAATTCATACTGTTTCTTTAACAAATAAGGTTTAGGAGCGATTTCTGATATGGCTGTCACTTTTGATATCATAATTTGAAACTCATATCTCAAGGGAATAGTTTACATAAGACAGGTAAAAACAGTAAAACAAAATGACAGTTAAGTTTGGAGTTTTTGTTTTCAAGCAAATGCTTAAAAATAAAGGACTGGCAATCCTATGAGTGGTTGCCTTTGCTCGGTATTCTCATAAGTTTGATGTTTTGATCACTCATTGTATACTTACAGTTTCCACAGGGTTTTTGTTTGTTTGCTTGCTTGTGGCAAACTTTACTGTGATTAACCTAATAACCAACCTACTAGTGAGTAGGGGATCAGATTTCTGACTGCAGTAGAAGGTGCTTGCTTGGTCTCCATTTCTGCAGTCCAGTTCATTCAAATTGTCAAATGTCAAAAAGGGTCACTTTTCCATTTGTAAAAACTGTAAAATATATTTTGAAACATGGAATTCTTTTTCTCCTTCCACCTCTCAATGCCCTGCAATCAACATTCTCAGCCCATATGAGTTGAAAACTTACTCTGTCCTTATGCTATGAATCTTCAAAAGAACCCTTTCTCTTGAATGAAACAAGAATTAATAAAACAAGCATTTCTCTTGAATGAGAATAGAGGCATGGATGGTCAAGCAATTAAACTAGTCTCCCTTTCTTACCCTATTTGTATTATTTGCATATTTATCTCAATTCCAGAGAGTAGTCATAGGAGTCTGAGTTGATTACCTGAAAATAGTTTTGCTGTCAGCTTGTTTTCAGAAACAGCAAATCAGTTGTATCAAATTGGGCAATTATGACCTTTTTCTAATTTTTTTGCTTGCTTTTTTTTAGTCTATTTCTTGTGGTGCTTCTGTGAGGGAAGTTTCTTGACCATTTTGCCTGCTGAAAATATTTAATATTTTTTTCTTGAAATTTACTCCTAAAAAGTACTGTAAAACGGAAAAAGTGATCTGCTACAGAAAGGTGTGATATATCCAGTAAAAGCCAAGTTATAAAGCTGGGGAGACGAGAGGGGGGTCCTTAGACATTTCAATGCCAAGTTAAACAAAAGCTACAATTAGGGTAGCTGGACCCTCAGGTGTTCATAAACTCATACCAGGGACCTCTAGAGAAAAATTGGTGGGAACCGGAGAGAAAGGGAGCCCCCATGTGCCTTGTTTGACTTGGCTGTCCCAGTAGCTAACCCTTTGTCATTTGGCACATGTTGAAGTTATCACACTTAGGATTGACCACCTTTTCCTTCTTCGCATTTACCTTACTTTATGTTATTTTTTATTTTTATTTTAAAGGAGAAGTAATTTATTTCAAAATAGAATGAAGTGGCAAACATTCAGTTCTCAATTTTAGAAATGTAAACTACAGAATTTCAACTGAAAGGGAGTGAGGTTTTATTCTACAGCCTTTTGAAAGTCAGGAAACCTATCTCTGACTGAGGTTGTATTCTCTAGTGGAAACACTCTAAAAATTTTAGGTGTGAAAAAAGCCACCGACGAGAGCTTCTCCTGACCCCTAAATTTAATAGAAACATTAAACTCTGTATTCCTTATGTAAACACATTTTTTTTCTTTTTAAGAAGTCAAAATATTTTTGCTTTTGGGCAAACAGGTTAGCATAACAAAAAAAAATGGTTCTCTTGTATTCCATGTGTGTGTTTTATTTCTTTTAAATAAAAAACTGCCTCCATCAGTAGAGATTCAGTTTTATTTTCTAGAAATGATGCCACACTAAGAAAAAGAACCATGAATTTTGTACTCCAATACAATTGCATTAAGACAGTGCGGTGGCTTTTAATTGGACATTGTAATGTAAGACATTGCCTTTGAAATATTTTTGAGATAAATAGTTTCAGCATAACTCCTTCTCTAGTTTCTAACCAAAGGTGATTTAAAAGAAAATATTCAAAGGATACCTTTCTGTGTACAGTCTATGTTTTTCTATAATCACTTTTATGATCGCGAGGGAAAAATGATCCACAGGCTTGTGGCACAGTAATGGAAGCATCTGCTTTTGGATTTGGAGGTTAAGCAGCATGAGTATTGGAAATGCTGCAGGAGCTCAGTGTTTGACATTCTTACCCCCTTTAGACAGTTTCAGTTGTCCTTCTATTCCTATCTCAACCAGTGACTGTTTTTTCCCTCTACCACCTCTAAATTATACTGACTAGATGTTGAAGTCATTAAATTGATTATAGTCCAATCAGTAGACAATCCGACATAAACAAAAACAGCAATTACAGTTGGCAAGAATCCCACGAGTGCTAGTCAAAGTTCCAGAACTGATGGTCCAGTGAGTCTTTTCCAAAATTCCGCTTTCACAATTTCAGCAGTTCTGGCAGCATCTTCTTAAAGGGAGGGTGCAAAAATTCATAAGATTCCACTTGGCCTTAAAAACAAAAACATCTGTTTGATGCATGAGTGGATTGTTGGCTTTTATTCACCCAGCCAAAAAAGGGCAAAAAAATAGGATATTGAACATAAAAGCATACATGTAAAAATGAAATTACAAAGGGATTTGAGATTAGCAGCTTTTAATAAAGCAAGCTGTTAATAATTTTTCTTTTTTGTTTTGCCAGAGTATTCCCATATCCCTTAAAATCCATTGTCGTTATTGACAGCGGTGACGCCTAATAGTGGTGATAGAATTTTTCAACTTTTTGCTTCCTGTAATTATACTTAGCTTAAAAAAAATTGGAGCATTGCAAGTTTTGTAGCATGTTTGTAGTTTTTCTTTCATGTGATAGAAACGATTTTGCTCCCTTTAATTTTTTTTAACAAAGTCTCTGTGAGAACTGACATTTTTGGTAAATTTTAGTGAAATAATTGTTAACATAAGTTGAAGTATAATCTTTAGTATACTTGCTTGAGTTTTTATTTTGATATAAAAGCATGTAATAAAGATGAGGCTTTTATAGTATAAAAGAGAAATTTACTAAGATCAATTAAGAATGCATGAAAGGTCTATTTTATCTACTATTGTGCTTTATTCATCTGATACAATTCACATTACTCATTTAATGTCACTGATTCTGGTGCCATAGAATACGTTCTTTATGGCCAAATTTGATGTATATCATGTCGGGCTTTAGTTATTTTTAGGAGTGAAAGTAATATTTTTAGACTTGCCACCCTTATATCATTTTAGAAACCTTAATACATTTTGGCTTAAACCAAAATGTAAATGTTGTCATTAAGTTGGTACTAAGTGAAATAATGCTTTAGAATTGAGTGAGATTTTGATGCAAATGCTGATATTCTAAATCAAACCTCTAAGTATTTTCCCAGATGTATTTAATTTTTGATTCCCATTGTGCTGTCAGAGGTTAAAGTTAGTTTCGTAGAGGCATGCATGCACTTTCTAATCCCATTTCAATTAAATCTGAAATAAGTGTTCCTCTTTTTTGTTTGGGGATTACATGGTGCCCTAGCTAGGATTGATTGCATGCATATACTTGTTTGTTGCAATGAAAGTATACTTGTCGGATTTAAAATACCTTCTGCAACAATGTTATTACAAAGCAATTAAAACTTAAACATTAAAGTTAACATTAGTAAATTTAAATAGCTCTGTTATAGTATTAATCAAATAGTGTAAGGAAAGCTTTTAACTGGTTTAAATAATTATGCAACTCCTGGCATAAAAGCCTGACACAAGATAAATCTTTGAAAACTAAGTGGAATCGTGGCTTTTTTTTTTTAACTTTAATTTTAGGCAGCTTGGGCTTTTAGCATGCATCACACTCCACCTCTAGTATAAGTAATTATGCCAGTTTAGTAATTATTAGAGATGAAAGAAATTCAGTAAGATACGAATTCTAAAACTTCAGTAGCTTCAGTTTTACCAGAGATAATGATCAAGCAGCAGTTATCCAGCTGCCTGGGGACCCTGCCACTGCTGTAAGCACTGGGCTCATCTTGGGGGTATCATTATTATGGCAGCACAGACTGCAGTTGGCATTGCTACTCTAGATGTCTGATTGCAGAGGTTTATAATTTGGTAATTAAAAAATCCCAGAGTCAAATAGGACTGTCTGGAAACTCCCCCTTTTTTGAAGATTAAAATAAGGATAAATGTAGACATTTATGAATGATTGTTGGATACTATACCAGAGTGTTAAGGTTCCAAAATGTTGTGAGAAAAGAAGGACTGTATGTCTGCCTTTCTATTGCACTTGATGAACATGTGTTGGGCATTTTAAGTCTTATTTTCAAATGAACAAGATTCAGTTTGGAAGATATACTATTCATGCATGAACATAACTATCTCAAGCTGAATAGGCTCAAGTGATTGACATTTGAAATACTTATTTCCATAATGGGACAGTTTGACGGAGTTATGTGTTGGTATTTTGGTTATAAATATATGCAAACGCGAAAGGTTTCATTCAATGCTTTCCTTATCACCACTAAGCATGAGCTGAGTGTACACCACTCAGTGGTATGTACACCACTGTAGTATGTACATACACAAACATTTTCTAATGTTGTACATGAAATATATTAATTTAGCAAATCCACCTATGTTAATCACACTTTAAGGTAAAACAAGGAATAATTTGTATTTTGCCTAATAAAAATTGGTATTGTTCTAAGGATCATAATTTCCTTTTAGAAATTAAAATCACTCTGCCATAAAGTGTCATTATTTTACTGTTAACTGCTTTCTTTTTTATTTTTATTTTTTAGGGGTGGGGGGATACAACTGGCCATGCTCAGGGGTTACTCGGCTCTGAACTCAGCAGTCACTTGGGGGACTATATAAGTATGCCAGGGATAGAACCTAGGTTGGCTGTGTACAAGGCAAATATCCTATCTGTTCTGCCCTATTAACTCCTTTCTCACCATTGCATCCTCCCCAAACCTGGAGAGGTGATGAATCCATAAGGCTAATTATTAATTTGCGATCAGGAATCTAAAAAGTATTGGTGTTTTAAATTAATAATTGACCCTAGAAGCAATTTCTAGCATTTCACATGCTCTTTACTACTATTCCTTCACTGCAGAGCGAGATTAATAAGTCCATAAAAAGGACTAAATATTAATTGCTTTCAGCATTCCTAATGATTTTGCTCATCTCATTTGTTAAAAGTTTATCAGCAGTGTTTTCTGTCATTAGTATCGCACTTTTATCTTTGCTCACTTCTAGACATTAATAAAAGGCGACCAAGGTTTTACAAACACCACCCTACTATGTAGCAGTGAAGCCCAAAAAGGACTCTTGGCTGAAAGGCAGTGCCACTATAAGTGTGCTTGAGTGTTTGAATTCATTAGCTGATATAGGTGGAGTCTAAGTTATGTATAGGATGATTGGCGCTCCCTGTGTGCAACAGGCAAAGTAAGATGAGCTTTATGTGGATGTGAACAAGAGTGGAAAAGAACTGTGAACTCAAGAAAATGTGGATTAATGCCTGGGAAGAGTGGAATGTGAAAACTGAGAAATTAGTTGTGGTCCTCATTACTGTGACTTGGCTGTTAGTATTGGTTGGGAGATGATTGTGGAGTGAAGGGGCACTGGAGGTGAGCTCTGCTTTGATGCCTGCTCCTTTTGGCAAGCTACACCCCCTCTGTTCTCTAGAATTCAGATCCCCTTGCTATAAAATAAAGGGACGTATTTCATCATTTAATTTAAAAAATTGTTGACACATAATTTTGCTTAAAAAACTGGACCAAGTTCTGAGAAACTGTCAAACACACTTGTAAGCCTCAAATTTATGAGCTAGAAAGCTGGATGTGATTGTAAATATCTCCCATTGCTTTGTAATTTTTGTGAAGGAAACTGTGCAAGTGTGTGTGTGTGTGTGTGTGTGTGTGTGTACAGTGTATTTACTTTTCTACATGATAGTTAGATATTTTGAGCTTCAGAAACATTTTTGGTCCCACAATGATTGGTGAGCTCTTTCTTTTTAAGAATGGTGACTTTGCTTTATTTTATAATTTAAAGGTAAATGCACTCAGGGCTGGAGAGTTAGTAGAGGGGATAAGATATTTGCCTTGATTGTATCTTACCCCAGTTCAATCCCCTGCACCACATATTCTTCCCCTGAGCACTGTCAGGAGTGATATATGAGCACAGAGCAAGGAGTAAGCACCACTGGGTGTACCCCCCTCAAAAGAAAGGTAAATAGACTCACTTAAAATGAAACCACTAAACACTCATTTGGATTATGGTTATTGAGTTGTAATATCTTCTACGTTTCCAAAATCATCTGATAGCATTTTGAAAATTAATTGTACAGTACTAAAGTTAATTAAAAATTTCTTTTTCAAGGAATTGATGGCATCCTTTAAGATTACAGGAGACTTTTGGAGACTTTTTGTGGTCCTAATATTAAAAAACAACAAAACAAAACTTGTTAGGAATCCCTACCATCTAAAATTGTGGGGAAGCAAGTTACAGGAATTATTATTATTATTATTATTATTATTATTATTATTATTATTATTATTTTAATTTTCAGGGTTAAAAGACACAAGAGTGAAACGAGTTAGTATTGAAAAGTCCAAAGTACATGTTTGATTATTTCCCCCCTGGGAGATAGGTGAATGCCTTGAAATAAACTTTTACAGAATCATAGATCTTAAGCAGGACTATTTAGGGATAATGATAGTGGGTGTCTTGATGGCCTTCGTGCTCAAAGATGTGAGTTGAATCAATGGTGATGGTGGAGTGTAACTGACCGAAGAAAAAGATGATCAACATGAAATCCCCTTTGCCTCCTCCAAAATCATATAGGTCATTTACATAAGTATTGCATCATTATACCAAATTTTTAATCTTCAAAATAAAACCATTACAAGATAATAACACCCTTTTATAGCTCCCGTTAAATGTAACTGTTTTTTATACTTGCTGATTTGCATATTTAAAAACCCAGTATGAGCATGATGGGCTGGCAGACCCCTGGGATGGCTTCCTGGCTGTCTTTGCCTCTATCCCTCTGGCCACGTGAACACTTTGCCAGGTGTCTGTCCTATATCAAGTGCCCCCCTAAACTTGTGTGGAACCAAAATCACTTCATTTCTTACCGAACAAATATGTTGGTCGTTGCTGGTTTCTCTTCTATTTCTAACATCCCAGGATTCTCATATTGAGAAGTTGTAATTCTTGCAAGTTGATCAATAATTCATATTAATGGAGCAAGCATGCTTTTAAAATTCTGAACTTGATTGAATTGTAGCTGATAGAACAAAATCAGACACCAGAGGTTGGATGGTTTTACTTTGCCTATGATTTCTTGTCCAGACCCCCTATTTAGGGAGGCAGTGCATTCTGCCCTGGGGGGCGGAGGGTAAGGAATGAGACTCCATCCAAGCTCTGGAATTTTCACAGGGCACCTTGGAGAGGGAGTGCTGGACTAGGGACCAGTTTCCCTCACTAGAAGTTCGTTTGTGGGTTATAGCACGTTGGAAGCAGCCGTCATAGTAGCTGTCACTTAGCACTAGGAATTGTGAGTCTGTGTGAGTGAATAACCACGTCATATTTTCCTGTATCTTGGGTGGTTTTCACAGTGGGTCAGGTATGAACTGGCAACTGGTACAAATATATCAATCAAGGTCAAAGTGTGCTGCCTTGAGGACAGCATTTTAATTTTATTTAATTTATGTTAACAAGTTATCTACAATTTACAATCATTTGTTTGCCAAATGCTGGTAGTATTTTCATAAAGCAGCATATACTAAATCTTTTTACAACTTCCCTTTGAGACTCTTGTACCTTCAGATTGTGGATTCTTGGTGTTGTGCAATAGGAAAGACTTGAATATTATTTCCTTAAATTTTTATTTTTGCCACATCCAGTGGTCCTCAGGACTTATTCCTGGCTCTGTGCTCAGGGAAAATTTCTGGTGGTGCTCCGGGGACCATATAGGGTGCTGGGTATTGAACCTGGGTTCAAAGAGTGCAAGGCAAGTCCCTATTTGCTGGGCTCAATCGCTGGCCTTAATTCGATTTCTTGAGTCATCTCACATCCTCTATGAGACATTTTTTTTTGACCCACCTGAATTAAAAGGTACTTTTATGATCCCCTCTATACCTCTTATATCACAGTAACTCTGGCACCAAGTTGGCTTTTTGATTTGTCAATAAGCACTTTTTGAGAGCAGGGTTCAATATTCTGTTCCTCTGAATCCCTGTAGCCTAAACCAGATGGTAAACAAACATGCAAATATACAAATGTCTTAAGTCAGTCATTTGCTTAATCATCAAATATTTACTGCACACCCATCATTTGCTGTGCATCTGTGCCCTCGGAGTCCTAGAAATTGAGACACTAAGAAGGAGACAGACCTGGTGTATGGCTCTTCTGGAGTGGCATCCAGCAATGGAAACAAATGACGGAGAGCATACTAGTGATTTTCACTCATGTGAAGGGATATATGGACTGTTCAAGCCTTCAACAGAGGTATAAGTTTCATCAAAGCAGAATTTTAGAGGAAGCACCTAAAATCAAATCTGAAGTTTAATATGTTTTCTAATGAAGACTCTTGAGCATGGTCATGCTTTCAGAAGTTTTTAATTGGGCTTCGTCAAGTGCTAGGAGCACAGTAAGAAATCAGTTGACCAGGTGCTCATGGGTTTTATGCAGCCATCCAATAGTTTCTGAAGACACATGTAGATGGCTCTTTGTATTCTCTCATCATGCTCTTTCATTTTAGGGCTTATTTAGTTTTGTAGGACTATTACACTTATACTTTATTCAAATGAAAGTGTATGATTATGTTGAGGCTTATTTTATTTAGACGTGGCTAACTTGTGTACAAGTCTGGAGTATCTTCTGTTTGTGGTCCTTGTATTTTCAGTTCAAGTAAACAACTCTAAATACATCCACTGGGTTTTTCATCCCCTAGGTATCTTTATTCCAAGTAGCTAGATTTCTTTTAGCTTTATAATGCAGTCTAAATACTGACTGAACACACTCCTTTTTTTTTGGTGTACCATAAGAAAATTTAACAAGTTTTTCTCATCTCATAGTTTTTAGAAAGATATATACTATCTTGTAAGATGTTTCTGCTTAGCAGAATTCGTAGCAGTTTTCAAATCAAGTAACTTAGTAATAATAATAAAATGACAGCACACCAACAGTCTATCATCATGTATGTTCTTTAGTCAAAAGCATGTGCGGAAAAGCTGGAAGAGTCTAAAATCATTAATCTACCTACCAATACTTTCTGGGGCTTTTTCTATAGTCTCCATTCATGTTGGTAGTTTTCACAGAGCTTCAAAAAGTCATTTGTGAGAGATGTTTTAATCCAAGATTTGACAGTCTCCAAGCTGGAGTGAAAAGCATTGATCCTCTGGGTGCTGCTTATGTGGTACCCTTCCAGCTGTTGAATATGTTCCTCAGTTAGGCTGAGGGTCGCTTGAAACACCTTTGGAAACTGTGCAGGATAGTCTCCTGCTCTAAGGTGGCCCTGTATATACCGGAGTATCTTGAATATCAAACTGGAAGCTCTCTGTGTTGTTTCTCTAAACGTTTTCTGACAAACTCTCTGTATATCACACTTAGAACTTTTCTTTATCCTAACAACTCTACATTGGCTGGTGGCCTGTCATTTTATTTAGGTTTCCCCCGCCCCCACCCATGGTGACATGTAGCTGTTTGTATTTTACTTGTTTATTTTATATATATATGTTGTTATTTTAGTGAATATATTTATATCTTTGCTGACATGGACATGTGTTTGTGTCTATGTGTGTGTATGTATGTATGTATATGGTAGCACTGTAGCATTGTCGTCCCATTGTTCATCGATTTGCTCGAGCGGGCACCAGTAACGTCTCCATCGTGAGACTTGTTGTTACTGTTTTTTGGCATATTTAGTACGCCATGGGTAGCTTGCCAGGTTTTGCCGTGTGGGCAGGATACTCTCAGTAGCTTGCCCGGCTCTCCGAGAGGGACCGAGGAATCAAACCCAGGTCAGCCGCGTGCAAGGCAAACGCCCTACCCTCTGTGCTATTGCTCCAGTCCATGGTAAATGCCTAAAAATAGAATCGCTGGGTAAAAGCTAGCATTTTGATAGATACTAACCGTATGCCCTCTGCAGAGGTAAGACCAATTCTCACTGCTGTTAGCAGCAGGTTTAAAGAGTACCTGCATTTAAATGCTTTATCTTTGCCAATGTGCAAAACAAAGAAAGACTGGCATTGACATTTTAATGAGCATTTCAGTATATTGAGCATCTTCCTACATGTTTACACACCACTTGTACTTATTTTTCTGAGAATTGACTGTTTCCAGTGCCTTCCTCCTCCCCACCCCCCTAGCCCAGTAGTGCTCAGGGGCACCAGGGCCATTCCCCATGATTCTCAGCCAATTGGAGCTGATGATGCAATGCCAGGGCCTGAAGAAATCGAAGAAATGCCCTGCTGCCTGAGCTCTGTGATACTGGGATTCCCTTGGACCACCCCACAGTGCTCGAGAGCCTCCACGACTTTAGTCACGAATACTCAGGTGTGCCGGTGGCCTTGGAGGGGCTTCATGCAGCCTTACTCATAACTTTTGGCTCTCTCACTGTCCTGAGTTAACTTTTTATTTCCTTGGCTTCTTTATCTTTTGGTTTAAAAAAGTGTCTCATATTATTGAGAAATTCAGTCCTTTGACATCTGTGTTGCTGATATTTCCCTCCATTTGTCTTTTGGCTTTGTGGGTAGATATTTTCTTTTGCTGTCCAGAAGGTTAATTTTTAAATCATTTTCAGCTTATCAGTGCTTTCTCTTTGTAATGAGTAGATTTTGTGTCTGACACAGAAGGTTTTTTTTTCCTTTTTAAAAATCATTTTTTGAATTGTCTTCCTCATTAGGGCTGTGGAGCCCCTTACCCCACCTTGTGATCCAAGCACCCAAGCATATTTCTGGAACTCTAGTAGGTGCTAAGCAAACGCTTTAGAAATGTAGTCAGTACAGTATGACGGTTAAGAGCATGGGGCTTACCAGACTCCCTGTCTTGAGATTCTAATCTTGTCAACCTTGCTTATTAAATCACCGTCCTATAAATTTCTGCATCTGCAAATGAGGGTAATCGGAGGACCTAATTTATATTATTATTGAGCAAATGAAGAGTTAATTCACATAAGCTCTCAGAACAGTACAGGGAAAACAATACTTAGTAAATGTGTGTTATTCTCAGAGGTATTTTCACTATGTAGCGAATCTCTTTACCCTGTGATGTACAGCTATTTTCTAAAAAGTCTCTATTTTTCCATGGGCACCTGCATGGCAGTATCCCTTTAAGAGGCCTGTCTCAGAATGTTCCTTTCAGATGTCTTTGCTGGGTTCCGTCTGCTCTGGCCAGATCCTTCATGTTGGCCAGGGCAACACTTGATTCCTAGCTCCACTTTGCTTTGCTGCCAACATAGAGAGAGTTCTGAAAGAAAAATTCCTGCAGAAATTCCAATTAAAAGATAATGGAAACATAAAGTGAAGCTAATTAATTTTAGAGCCTCTGCCATCTTTTTGGTAAGTCAGGTCTGTGTCTTTGAGGTTCTTTGCAAAAGGGCCAATGCTAATTTGCAAAGGTAGGCTAATTGTTCTTGGGAGAGGAACTAGAGACAAATAATTCACATATCATTATGAAGGTTTAATCATGGTAGATTTATTAATAATCCTTAAATTAAAAAGGTAAATCTGGGCTTGGGTTTACAAAGGAATTAGCCGAACAAGGGGATGATTCCCTACATCGCCATACTCATCATTTAATTTCTCTAGAAGCATTTTCTTTTAGGCTACATAGAGGATTTCTGTGCTGTCTGGGTGCACACGTGGGTCTAGGGTGTGAACATGGAAGGAGAAGACAAGACAGGTCCTCCGACTTGACTGTTAATTGCTGTTTTGGATGGGGCAGTGTCCAGTCCTTTAATTTTACTTGAAACCTTACTTTGGGTCCCATTGTCTAAACTGTCTTTTCTCTTAGTTTTGTCTTCCTTCTCCTCTGCAGTAAATGCTAACCATTCGGTTTGCTTTATTTTTATTTTCCCAGGCCTGCCCTTACTCATTCAGTCACCAGTCCCACTCTCTATTTAGCTGGGGTAATCACCCGGTCCCCAGTCCCAGATTGCTGGGCTCTGGCGGTCCCTTTGGGCTTCCGAGAGCCAGCCTCTATCGTTGCCCGCTGGTTGACCTCAGCACTCATTTGTCTGGCGATAGTCTGTGTAGACACTACCATCTTTCTTTATTTTAACTAAATTATAACTGTCATAAAGTTGTCTTTCTATACGGACAAATTCTTAAACCTTAATATATTCAATCAAATGCCTTTCAAATATTCATTTATACTTTCCCTTCAACCTTAGTGCTAAATGAAGTGAAAGTAAGAGTAATGAAAAGCAGAGTCGAGAGGGCCAAGAGAATTGTGTGAGGCTTCTTTGAGTGGAATATCCTCAACGGACAGTGACCAGAGAAATTCCCGTCAAGATAATTTAGATATACACACTGGGACCCATATATTTGACGTGGGTGGAAGTTTAGTTCCCTGACAGGTCAGCCGCCGTTGGGGCTGGGAACCAAGGGTGGGGAAGATCTGAGTGCCACCCAGTGGGCTGAGGCTTCTGAAGGAGGGGATGTTAAGCGGACATCGCCACTCGAGTGCTTGTCCACTTCAGCGTCTCATCTCAAGTCATACTAGGACATTGCAAAGGAATAGGGAGGACACTCTCGGTCTCTTCAGTTCTAATTCTAGAACGTACCTTTTATTTTTAAATTATTATTTAAATTAATTAAAATATAGTTTAGGTCACTTTAGGGGGGGCCACTGTGCTGGGCATACCTGACTCTGTGCTCAGGGGTCACTCCTGGCAGTGCTCGTGGGACTGAAGTTGGGTGAGCTAAGTGCACGGCAAGCTCTCTCCATCCCATAAGTGCCTGTGGGATCTCTCCATCCCATAAGTCACGTGTTTACAGTAGCATTATGCTGATGGCCCCAACGTACACAGCTACTGCACTTCACTACCACCAGAAAGTCCAACTTGCCACCAATGTCCCCATGTGACTTCTGGTCTGCCTCCCTGCCCCCTCCTAGTCTTGTGATCTCAGTTTTATAGTCCAAAGACAAAAGCCAGTGGCTTGACACGTGCATTCCCTTGCTCTGCCTCCCTGTGTCCCATAGACGAGTGAGATCACCCAGTATTGCTGCATCTGTTCTAGACTACGGAAGGAAAGATGACTTTCCTTCCCCTCCCAGACTCCACCCGAGCCTGATCCCGGGTGCACGACTGTGTGACAGTGACCTTCCTTACCCTGGACCGACTTGTTAAGGTCTCAGGCTTTTGGTCTTACGTGCACAGTCAGCATTTTGTCTCCTGCCTGAATCACACATCATATCCTGGTGAGTTGCTCTGAGGTACTCAGTGCCCCTAAGCCTGCGTTTGTATCTTACATGTTAAGGAGTCAAAGCCTCAGTTTTCTTACCAACAAAATCGTAAGAATCTACATCATATCACTGTTGTACCCGTCCCTTGAATATGGGAAAGGAGAAAATTCTGTAAAACCTTCTGTGAGCTAAAATGGTGCCAAGCAAAGAAACACCGAATATCATCAGTTTAGATGAGAAACATTTTGAGTGCTCCCAGACTCCCAGAGGAGACCAGCAGATCATATCAAATGACATGTCAAATCTAAGAGAACACTGAGATGGGGTGAGAGCAGGATGACTATGGTAGTTGCACAGCCTGAGAAAGTGGCAGGGACGTGAAATGGCTCTGCGCTGCCCATGGCCGCTGCAGTACAAATCCTGAACACAGGTGTCTTCTTTGGGGGATAAAGGCATAATATATCCTTTTCAGATTTCTTTTGGTTGCACAAGTATATATTAATGTAGGTCTTTTGTGAAAATAATGTGGTGCAGGGTAGACGTTTGAAACTCAGGCGATTCCCATATCAGTACATGTAGAAGTGTGGAGTCTGGGAGGGGAAGGAAAGTCACCTTTCCTTCCATAGTGTAGGACAGATGCAGCAATACTGGATGATCTCACTCGTCTGTGGTGCATGGGGAAGGAGAGCAAAGGAATGGATGTGCCGAGCTATTGACTTTTGGCTTTGGGTTACAAAGCTGAGATCACAAGACTGGGGAGGGGGCAGGGAGGCAGACCAGAAGTGGCATGGACGCATACTGGCACCTCAGCAAGTTGCCACCTGCCCAGATTTCTAGAATGAAGAAGGTTTTGCCTGGAAGCTAAGGAAGCACACGTTTTATTGTTTATTTTATAGGTTTTTGTTTTGTAGTCCACACTGGTGGTGCTCAGGGATTACTCCTAGCTCTGTGCTCAGGGATCACTCTTGGCAGTGCGTGGGACATATATGGGATATAGTGAATGGAACCCAAGTTGGCTGTGTACATCCAGCCCTCTGTGTTATCACTCCGGCCTACATACATATTTTATTTTTTACTTATTTTTATTTTTATTTTTTTTCTCTTTGGGTCACACCTGGTGATGCACAGGGGTGACCCCTGGCTCTGCACCCAGGAATTATTCTTGGCAGTGCTCAGGGGACCATATGGGATGCTGGGATTCGAACCCAGGTTGGCCTCATGCAAGGCAAACGCTCTACCCGTTGTGCTATCGCTCCAGCCCCATATTTTATTCTTTTTACATTGTCCTCTTCTGCAGAATCCTGAGGACTGAGCTGATGCTGTGGCTGCCTGGCTCTGTATTAAGAAAAAAAACAAAACACAAAAATCAAACAAATTCCTGAAGAAAAGACTAAGAGGGACTTGTGTGTTTGTAGTTCACTTTTTAGGAAGCATTTTCTGTAGTAAAAGGAGCTGAGACTGAGTTACTGTGGCTCAGGCTTTCCACTTGGACACTTACTTAATACTTTCAGAGACACATCTCGCTAGTTCATGTGGTCTTCAGTTAATCTGGCCTCACTTATAATTACCCTGATGTTGCAGGTGAGGAAACAGACACTGACACAACTCTCAGTGAGGGTGGCAGAAGTAGAAAAAGAGAGAGATTTCCTGCTTTGTAAAGGGACAGCCTCTCGTCTCCCCATTCTGAAGAAGAATAAGCCAGGGCTGGTCTTTGATGGAATGAGCTCTCGCTATTCTCTTTGGCCTTTAGAACTTAGATCTCTGGATTGGAGTGCACAGAGGTGAAGATACATGTCTTGCATGTGATCCACCCCAGCTCTATCCCATGTCACCCGCTTTTGTAAGCATCACTGGGGACAATACTTGAGGCCCCTGAGTATTAAGGGGTGGCCTACATAATCCCTAGCACCTCAGGACCTGAGAAACACCACTTCCTTGGGGGCCAGTCATTAAACCACTTGGCTGAGAACTGCCGGGAGAGGCAGTCTTCTGAACACTGCTTGGGTAGGAAAACATAAAAGAATTTAGCTCTTAGTTCCTTCCCCTGTTTCACTCCTCTAGAGAAAGTTACTTCCACAAAAAAAAAAAAAAAGAAAGAAAGAAAAAACCCAGAATAAACGGTATTATTCAGTAACACCTGAGAGAGCTGAAAGAAGCATAAGCCTGAGAAATCCCTAATTGTGTGATTAAAGGCTTTAGATTCTGATAAAAGAATTGCCTGTCTCTGAAAACTGATCTGGGAGGTGTTTTAGAGGAGATGATGGGGGTGCTAGACGGAAGGATCCTGGCGTGTTTTCTCACTGTTGGTGGGTCTCAGCAGAAATAGCTCTGATAGAGTTTGAAACCTAGACTTTCAAAGTTTCTGCCTCTGGGTATTTGTTCTCGAAGGTCATGAGGTTTGTTAGGGTGGAGCCTACCAGTTTGTATTATAGGAAAATGTGAGTGTTGCTTGCAAAATTACAACAGTGGATGTCACTTTGGGTGGCAAAACCTCCTAGTAATGTTGCCTTGGCTGTTTTAAATACACTCTGTGGAAAGACTGTAGTAGAAACCAGTTTCTCTTTCCCAGCGGCTCGCGTGATTGGTAATATGTTACTTTTTCCTACTGATTTTCTTTGTTGCTGTTAAGAGGCTGACACACCTGTTGGGGCTGGGTTGTTCCGAGGATTGAGGATGGTGGACACTGGGCATTGATGCCATCAGGGCAGGTGACCCATCACCCTTCTGAAAATTGTTGCCTGTCCTGTTGTCTTATAGATAATACTTCAAAGATGCTTTTTTTTTCCTCTTTTTTTTTTTCCCATAGTGTTGACTAAGTACAGAGTTTCAGACGGGATGAGTTTTAGAGCTGGGAATGTGACTCAGGAGTGGGGCACTTGCTTTGGATCTGTGAGGTCCTGGGTTTGAACCCTGGCATTGGAAAAACCAATGACAACAACAAAGTCTAAAATGTTAGAATTTCAACAGTTACAATCAATTGTAGTACTGTCCAGATTAATTTCATTTTAAGGGGGGCTCCGTTCTCTTCCTGACTTTTGACCAATAAGACCAGTTTAGGGCACAGACCCAAGGGTGTGGTACAGTTCAGGCCTTGTGCTGCCAGGGGTCACCAGAACCGTGCTTGGTGGTCCTCAGGGGGTCCTAATGGTGCTGTGGAGCAAACTTGGCTTGATGTACATGTCAAGCATCCCGACCCCTGAGCATCTTCTTGGCATTAAATAGTATGTCCTAACCCTCTGGCTTATTACCTGGAGACATCCTACTTAGCCATGCATATTTACTGTGCTTCTTTTTCTGCTATTTAATGACATGGTGAAAAAGTAGGGTGATTAAATATGGATATTAGATGTTATCCCCTCTGTGTTATTGATTTCGTTGGTTTTACTTTATATACATTTGAATACTATCTGATAATAAATCATCATTTAAGATGTATATAAAATATATGCTATAAATACTTCTAACATGCTCAGATTATCTTGACAAATCAGGATTGAAACTATGTAAGCAGGAACCTAGTCTCACAAATGACTATTAATTTATAGTTACTAAGGTAATGGCATACACGTTCACATTCAGTTCTATCTGGGTAGCTCTGTAAATTGTGTATTGATTATGCTAATGGAAGTGGTGTCTTTATTACTTGTCTGAAGATACATGCAGATTGAATGCACATTTGGCAAGGTCATCATTCTATAGGAAAGGTGCATTTTTAAAATCTGGGTTTTAGAGGGATTGACTTAAAACCTAAGAAAAAACAATTATACATGCAAAAACGTGGAAATTGCTCTGCTTTATAAAATGAAAAGTGCAGTTAAAAATAAATTTATATTTCTTTTTATTTCCTTTGTTTCAGATTCCTTAAGGAAAGTATTGCAGAAATGGTTCCAAATCAATAATGATCTATTTTTGTAGTTTATTTTGGGTTGTGTGGCTTTTCTTGCTTTATTGGGCTGAAGGAATCATATGCGGGGTTGTATGTATATTTAATTTATTTGTCCAAGTAGAGGGGAACAAAATGAATTTTTCCAATTATACATAAATATTCTTGTATTTTGTAAGCTTTTGTCATCGATCACAGCCTCAATTTTTCTCCAGTCTTTTATTGTGCAAACATGTGCCTCATTTTATAGAATTTTCTTCTTTCGTTTTACATTGGCTGGCCATTGTATTACCAAGGTCATTGTTAGAAACCACTTTCTTATCTCTGGAATGTGATCACTCTTTCTTTTTTTCTTTCTTAGAAATATGATGTTTCTATATTTCCTTGTAGGATGGGCAACAAAAGAAAAGAAAAAGTCTAAAATTTTTGCTTTTGGGATCTGAGAGATAGTATAGTGGGTAAATTCTTGCCTTGCCTGCAACTAAGTAGGATGAGATCCCCTGCACCCCACATGGTCCCCTCAACCCCACCAGGAGTAGTCCCTGAGCATAGCCAAGCTGTGGTCCCCAAATAAAAATTTTGTTTTCACATTATTTTAGTAGTCCTTTATTTAATCACAGTTCGACTCCCAGTTTAAGATCAAGGTGTGAATATGAAAAAAGGTAAAACAGCCGAGGGTAGGGATGTGCTCAGGTGATGGAACACTTGAACTTTACTTCCATCCCCAACACTGCCTGCCCCCGGGCACCACCACCTGTGACCCTAGTGGCTCTGGAAACACCTCTGGGTAACAGAGGCTAAGGCCCTTGCCTAGCAGGTGACTAGCTGGTGACCAGCTTGAGTTCATACATATGGTCACCTGAACATGACCAGAGTGATCCTGAGCACTAGGTAAGATTCCTGAGCATAGGAGTAAGGCCAGCCCTGAACATTGCTGGGTGTAGCTTAAAAACCAAAAGAAAAGAAAAAGTAGAACTTAACAAATACCAGCATCAAAAAAGCATAGCTCTTAGAAAAAAAAAAAAAAGCAAATACTGGGCCTGTTTTGTGAATGAGAGTGTAGAATGTACAGAAGAATCAAGTGCTACTTGCTTATCTCTGGGTTCAATGTTCTAAGTCTTCCAGTAGTGACTGAAACTACAATTAATACCAACCTAAGCCCTCCACATGCTGTTCTTTTCAGTACATACATACTTATGATGACATTTACTTTTATACATTTATAAATTTGCTGCAACTGGAGATGAACAACAATAATTGTGAATAAAATAAAACAATTAGAAACTAATAGGACTAACATATACATGTTATACAGTATAACAATAATGGTCTTTTGAATATGTCTTTTAATATCTCAAAATATTGTACCTACTTTTTCAGACTGTAGGTAACTGCAGGAGACTGGAAGCTGTTCGGGAATGGGTGCTCCCATACTGTTGCACTGCATCGGGAGGACGTTTCATGTTTAAAACAGAAGCAAACACTTTCTCCCTTAGCTAGTGTTTCAGTAATTGTTGAGATAGTTAACTTTAAGTATCCAATTCAGAAATATTGTGACAATTGGATTGGTGTTATCTAAAATAACTGAAGTAATAAAAACAGTTGGCAGAAGCATCAGAAGATATGGTGTCTGGAATACAAAGTTCTTTTTTGCCCCAGGATTTCTTTTGCTGGGATGGAGCAATGTTTCTAGCTGTGCAACTATAGCTGAAGCTTGTTCGTTACATTTTTAGAGGAAATTACTAGACCTTCTCCCAGACTTCCAAATGTCTAAATCCTAGGTTCACAACTTGATTTCATTTATTATTGTAGTGGTCCACTTAAGAACTAGAGCTGGCCATTCTCTATTAATGACTAGAGATAAATGCTTTGAAACCATTTGTTTTCCTTGGGGCCAGGAAGATGGTTCAGTGGCACAAAGACCTTATGTGAGGCTGCAGGTTCAAATCCTGGTGCTCCCTGTATGTGCTCCGGGCCTGCTGTCAGCTCTGCCATCTGGGTTCCCCATGGAGAACGGGCTTGGAAGGGAAACTGGTGGATCAGGAGTCCCCAGGGCAAGCTTAATCCCCTTGAGTTTAGTCCTAGTGACACCACATGCTGGAGGTGCTCTGACAGCTCGACTGTCTGCAGCTCCCTGGTGAGGGGGGAAAAAAAAAGGTTTCCTCTAGAGTAGATATTTTAAAAAGCAGATTGAAAAATCTCTTTGCTAGAGAAATTAGAATATGCATAGCTGAATACTTAGAATGTCTGTCATTTCTAAAATATAAAGTCAAAGAAGGATCCACGAGACTGGATTGAAGATTGAACACAGGGATATAAAAATTGGTTTTGTTGGCTTTTTATTTTGCTTTGTTTGTTTTTGTTTCTTTGTCCCACACCTGGCAGTGCTCTGAGACCCGACGATGCTGGGGATTGAACCCGGGTTGTGAATGCGCAGTCATATAGTGTGACCCTCATGACCCCGAGTACCTCTGGCTTGGACACTGTCAGCTGGCTCCAAGACAAGCTCTTGCTGCTCGTCGACCCAATAAACAAGTTAAATTTTATAGAAGTAAAAGAAATCTACCTCAAGATTTCCCCAGTCCCAAGAAGTGTTGTTGGAGCTCTTGCAAATCTCTGACACTAGATTAAAAAGTTAGTTGTGATTGGGCTGTTTCTCTCAAGTTTCCTTTCACCTTTGATTTTGCTGGGATTAGTCTAGATATGAAGGCCATGGCCAAGGGCAAGTCAGTCCCCTGATGAATATGGCATTTAGAAACCAAGATAGCCAGCCCCTCAACAGTTTCCCCATGCGTCACACCTGCTCACCCAGGAGGCAGCTCAGGCTTTTTCTTGCCCATAGGCAATCTCTGGACCCTTTTTTTTTGAGTGGCTTTTGTCAACTGCTTTTGTGTCGACTTGCTGTATCTCCTGTACCCTTCTTTTTGAACCATGTCATAGCCTCTAGACAGGTTTCTGTCTTCCCGTGGCTGATCACTTTCCATCCATTTCTCAGTTACCCTGGGAGCATCTTTCTAACCTGTCAACCACATTAGCACTGTAGCACTGTTATCCCATTGTGCATCGATTTGCTCGAGCGGGCACTAGTAACCTCTCAATTGTGCGACTTACTGTTACTGTTTTTGGCATATCAAATAAACCACAGGTAGCTTGCCAGGCTCTGCCGTGTGGGCGGGATACTCTCCGTAGCTTGCCGGGCTCTCCCAGAGGGATGGAGGAATCGAACCCGGGACGGCCACGTGCAAGGCAAACGCCCTAAAAGTCCTTCATCAGTTTTTGTGGCACTGGGATTAAATTTGAGAATTTAGCTCGCAGTGGTTGCTTTATGATCTGATGCTTTACCAGCCCGGGTCCCGCTTACCTTTCATTCCCGTCTATCCAGCATCCCTCATCTGAACAGCAGAGAAGAACTTGTGTTTCTGGACGGGAATCATTTTTATGCATTTTGTGTTTTTAATATCTTCCGTGGTTTAGAGAACTGCTTTCTACTTGTCTTTATTACCATCCGTTCCTTAAAACTAAGCTCAACCTGTTCTCTTATTTTGGGGGGTCTCCCAGGCCTTGCCCAGTGACTCCTCTCAACCAGGCCTGTGGGGAGACGTGAGGGCCTGGTCTGAAGATGTTGTTCATGCTGGGGCTTTTGCAGGCCATCCCTGGGGTTCTTAGGGGACCTTGGGGGCCACACCCAGTGTTGTTTTGGGGCCTTCAGTCATCCCTGTGGTTCTGGGGATCAAACCTAGATGCAGGCTAGATCTCCTGGCCTCAGGCTGTTCTTTGGATAAAATTTTCCTGCTGTGACCCATGTAAATGAAACGTCCCTTACTCTGGGTGCCTCCATCTGAGTACTTTTACCTGCTCTCATCTGCACTCACTGTCTTACTTCTTTCTCCCGTGCCCCATGCATGCCAGCCTTTCCTCATGCCGTGTCATGCCCCCTAAGGAGGTGCCTTTTGCTTGGTGCACTTGGATACATGGAAAGGAGGTAGGCCTGTAGGTAGTTTTCTAGTCCTCCAAAGTTATTCCTGGATGCTTTGAGTACAAGGATTATTTTCCTTGAACAACTGATTCCACCGGTTGGGAAATTTCTGTCTGTTTCAGTCTGCAAGCTCCATGGGCTCGGCAGCAGGTTGTAGACTTCTATCCTTCCCAGGCCCGAGGTGCCATTGTGGTATCACGGGGCCTGGTAAGTGTTTGTTTCCCGAAGTTTTGACAGGGCAGCAAGAGTCATTCAATTTGAAGATTAAAAGACTTTGAAGGCAAGGGTATGTTTATAAAAACTTGGCATAGGAGCGTTGGTGTGTCAAGATTGCTGTTTTTTTCAAATTTCGTGTTAAAGATTAGCAGAAAAGAAGAATTTTGGGCAGGATTTTGATTGGAAGAGGAGATGGTTTCATTTGGTTCCAAAGTGTGCATATGTATATGTATGTGGTTTTTTAAACCTCTCCCAAGGCTCATTTCCTCCCACTCAGCCTTCTCCTACAAGGAATTTCATTGTAGATAGAAGAGTGGTAATAAATTCACATTCGGCATGTTCTCCTTGATAATATTGCATATGATATTTCTCTGTGGTCTTCAAGGACCATGATAGACCTGTAGAACAATCAAGCAAAACCACAGAAATCCTAAACTTCAGCAGTGTGATTTTGTTTAATAGAGATATAATTCTTTCTGTCTGAAAAGATTTTGTAGACAATGGAAAGAACAAGTAACATGAAAAGATTTTTTTTTCTCTCTTTTCCTGTAAAACAGTTTAATAACTTTCAGAAGATAGAGTGCTTATAAAATAAACATTGCCCCAAAAGTTGTTTTTTAAGAAAAGCACATTTTCATCCTTAACCACGTGAACTCTTTGGATCAGCTGGTACCAACCCACCCAGCACAGGCCCCAGTTCCAGGAGGCTCACAGCCCCTCTGGTGATTGCTTTGTGTCTGTTAAGTGTTGTTTGTTTGTTTACCTTATCTTGACAGTAGGGAAAAAAAAACAGGCAGTTGACCAGCATGTGGGTGTGGGCCAGCCTGCTGCAGCCTGCTGCAGTCTGGCAAGCCTGATGGCCTCTTTAGAACAGTGTGGATTTATTTTCCCAAATCTGTTTCCATCTTATGGACTCAAGTTAGAATGTGTGTGTATATATATATATATATATATATATATATATATATATATATATATATATAGAGAGAGAGAGAGAGAGAGAGAGAGAGAGAGAGAGAGAGAGAGAGAGCCCGAAAAGCACAGGAGAAAGATCCACCCTTTCACCCTTTGCTTTCGGAAAACTGGGCAGGTTTAACTCTTCATTGCCCGAAGGCAACTTTTTCTGTCTGCTAAACAGAACTGCAGAGAATTGGTTTTGAACTGTGTGTGCCTCCCTTCCCTCTCTCCCTCCCTCCTCTCTCTCAATCTCTCTCTCTCTCTCTCTCTCTCTCTCTGTGTAATGGCTTGTTGTAAACCAGTTTTTGAGTTCCTTTTTTAGGCACTTATCAGTAAACTTTAGAATGACAACTGTGAATACATGTTATCACTGTCATCACTGTCATCCCGTTATTCATCGATTTGCTCGAGCGGGCACCAATAATGTCTCTACTGTGAGACTTGTTACTATTTACATATCGAATATACCATGAGGAGCTTGCCAGGCTCTGCCTTGTGGGCTAGATATTCTCGGTAGCTTGCCGGGCTCTCCGAGAGGGACGGAGGAATGGAACCTGGGTCTGCAAGGCAGACGCCCTACCCTCTGTGCTATTGCTCCAGCCCGTGAATACATGAAAACTCAAAAAAGACAGGCAGTTCATTGTTCAATAAGTGTGCCCTGTAAAACATCACTTTCCTGTATATGCCACAACCTGAGGAGGGCTGGCAAACTCTAGGCAGGGGAGTGAGAAAGGTGTAAGACAGTGCAGCAGATGGCAGGAGTACTCAGGTGGAGGCTGGCATATCAAGGCCCATTTGAGCTAGTTGCGGCAGAGCAGGAAATTTTTATTCAAAGAGCAGTGCTCCGGGCTTACTCCTGACTATGCTCAGGGCTTACTCCTGATTGGATGCTCAGGCATCACTCCTCACAGGGCTCAGGGGACCGTGTGTGGTGCTGGGGATTGAACCCAGGCTGACTGCATGTGAGGCAAGTGCTTTACTGGCTGTACTCTCTCTCTGGCCCTGAGCTAAGGTTTAAAGGGTGGGTTGTAATGAAGACAAGTAGCACAGATGGTTGTTAACCTGAGGTGCTTCATTTGTAGTGATCAGGGAAGCTTTGTGTGTGGGATGCTTTTGTATAAATTATTTGTTCACCTATTCATCTATGGAGTCCTGAAACTAAAATAGAGGTTTGAATGCTTTTTCTGTTGTTGTTTTTGAAATGTACCTTTGGAAGAAAGAACTTAGGCAGCTTTCCAAAATCACAAAAATCTACTTTTATTAGTCTATTAGTAAGAGTCCTGGGACTACTTTTCTGGGGGTTTCTCCCTCCCGCCTCCATTGTCTGAGGTAATTAAGATCCAGGAGGTCAAGTCTTCATAATGAAGCCAAGATTTTTTTTTTTTTTAGGGCACTATGCATATTTTAGTTGCTGTTTCTTGAACTTACTAGCACCGTGTGGGTTAATTTAAGATTGAGTAATTCGTGCCGTGGTTGTTAAATTTGGTGAAAAGCTGACTATGACCAGAGAACAAACTGTTAGGAATTGGTCCAGTTTTAAGTTTGCGTGTGTGCATAAGTGGAGTATTTTGGGCTCATTCATCTCTTAACAATCTTGGTTGTTAAGTAACCTTCTTGCATTCATATTTACAACAGCCTCAGAATCTTGTGTTGCTGCCACTCTCATAAAAACTGACTCCGGTTTGTAAAGGTAGGGCTCCAGGCTTGGAATTAACCAGGAAAAGCCTCATTTATATCTCCTGAAAAAAGGATAGTGGGCCTGCACTGTGTACTCACTGCCAGAGTTTTTATAGTAATACTTTGTATCTAGGCTCTGGCTCTTACCATTAAATGTGCTTTTTATAGAGTACCAAGTTATAAATGTAGTGCAGCTACGGCATATTAATCTTACTGCAGAGATTTAATGAGGCAGTTGTTTTGCGATGGACACTATTGGGAGCAGAGAGCGACAGAGTTTTACTTTACTACTGAGCTGCAGAAATATTCCTTGCCTGGTAATAATTATAACCACATGATCTCTTAGTTTTTCTTTCTTTTGCCAGTGCTTTTCCATGCAAAAGTGGCTTGGAAGGAGGTCCATTTGTAGGCAGTGAAATGGATTGGAAATTGGGCTGTTTTCTCAGTGGTTTGACATTTTAGCTTTGATCAGGCATGGAATCCTTGTTGCACAGAAAGAAATATGTAAGATGAGTTTCAAGAATACAGATAGTCTTTGCCAGTCCACTGAGATGGCTTTTAGATATTCATTACTTTTACTTGACTTTTATATAGGTTATAAAAAGTAAATGTGGTGAAACCTCATTTTTACATGGACAGAATAGAATTTCTGCTGGTTGGCCTTAATCTGATCCCACACTTGAAATTAATTGAAGTCCATGGGTTTATTGCCTCCAGCACTTTTAAGCCAGGGCAATTTTTCATTTTCCCTAAAGTTGTAATTTTATTAAACCACGTTATAGCAATAACAACCCTTCTGAAGAGGAGGATGAGAAGGGAAGAACCACCTGCCAGAGAACATAATAAAAGGAAAATCATGCTTCTTTAAAATTTCCATTTATAAGTAATGCTAACAAAATTGGAAACAGAGAGCCACCGTTTATTTTTATAAGAATGCAGGTTTTTTTCCTGCTATTCTAAAGTAGAACATTCCTATGTGATCTTGTGTAAGCCAAGTGGCATAAAGTAAAGAACAATAGTCATTAGTTTATTTGGAAAAATTCTTGAGACTTCCCAGACCTCCAGAATACCCTACCAAGTCATACCAAATAACCTAAAATGACAGACCTAAAATGACACTGCCATGTAGCAGAAGCAGGGATGAAATGGTCAGTACCCAGCCTGTGTAAAGCTCTTTCTGGGAAGAGCTGGGTGGTACCTCTCTTGCTGCCAGGCCACTCAAGAACAAATGCAGCCAGACAAACATCGAATCAAAAGTTTTGTTTTTTGATGCAAAAGAAAAATCCCTTTTGGAATTTCTTTGGTTAGTCCTGTAGATCCAAGACTAATGAGGGTCTTTTGTTAAAGCACATGGTGTAGGGTGAACATTTGAAAAGTGTGGATACTACTTGTAATTGTGTCATTTGTTCTCAAATTGAGCTTTTAATCTAGGTCAGAAGGCTGTAAACCCAGCACTTTAATAGCGGCCTCTTGAAGAAATGGGTTGCAAATTGGTTGTGCAGGTGAGATAATTTGCAGTGGAGGCATCCTTGTTGGGTGGCATCCATTTGGGCAAAGGACAAAGAAGGCTCTCACAACCATGAGAGAATTTGTAGTGCCTATGTGGGAGGGTGTTAGGTTGATGTTTAAAATATTGTCTGTTGGGTGAGTTTATAGCCTAGTAGAGTTGGGAGAACAATTGTCCTTTTTTTGGCGGTGGTGTTGGGGGCAGGACTGGACTTACAGGCATGGGCCATATATTTATAACCCCTTAGGTTGAAGTCAGAGGTTTGGATGGCTAGCAGAATAATACAATTATTTTTTATGATTGGCTCTCAAAGGACTTTGTAAAAACTATATAACTAAGGCCATGTGCAACTATTGAAGTGTAGCCACCTGTGGGAAAGTAATGGTTGACAATGTAAGCTTTCTAGAAGTTTCCTACATCTATCTAAATTAAGAACAATATTCTTGAACACAAATGAACCCATTTTTTGAATGGGTGGGAAATAATTCTTCATGAGAGTAGAGGCTGGAAAAAAGAAATCCCCATACAAAGAGAGAGACAGACATTCCAGCACTCATTACACCAAGGCATCATAGGCTATAATCACACCCACCCCCCAGAGGGTCCCTCTAAAGTGGTGACCTAAAAACAGAGTCGCCAGTTGGCTGGAACATGCATCCTAAAGTTGCAGCAGAAGTGAATAAGCTTGACTGACTTCAGTCCCTGAAGGATTCTATCTGTAAATGCAGAAGGGGAAGCAAAAATATTTTTTATTAGTCTTAAAATGACCCTCCTTTTAATGACTAGATGCAGTGTCAGAAGCATGGACCAGAGGTTTTGAGATTTTTAGAGCTAAGGCATCATGCATGCATTCTTGCTGCTATTTTTGATATTGGACTCATGTAACGTGTCCACATTCTTGAATTATAAGGAAGGTGAGGTTTTTTTTATTTCTCCTCCATTTTTCTCAGCTTATTTCTTAAAGCATTCAGACTGTCTCCTTATTTAAAAACAAACAGGCCTGCAAACTTGATGCAGAGCATTTAAATAATCGTATTAAAATTCAGGCATAGCACCCATATTTCCCTGAGTGCTGTCGGTTTTATGAGAAACTGGAAACTCATGCTAAACAACTGGGAGTGTTCAGTGTGTGCAGGCTGCCTTTTGACAAGCGTTTAATGGTGTGGGGGCCAGTTCGCCATAATTTGGATAGTTATTTATTTTCCTGAATTACTCTCTCATTTGGCAGCCTTTTATTGCTTGGTCTTAGTTTGTTGGAAATCTTTGGACTATTACTCATTTGTTGTGTCTCCAGCTCTAATGAAACAATTGAAATGACCAAAGTCAAAGCTGATGGATCTTATAATGTCAATTTTAGAAATGTAGGCATGTCAGTAATTTTAATTTAGAGGTACTCGGTCTGTTTCTGCTTACAGAAAAAAAATACGTGGCTGGATAAAAATTCAGGATGAATTTTTTATGTACTCCTTTTTTCTCCTTCCCTCCACTCCCTTCTCATCATCACTAAATAATATTTACTAAGCACTCACCTGGACATGGTGCTGTGCTGGGCAAAGTACAAGACAAACGAAAAAAGATGCTGTGATTATTCCCTTAGGAATGAGCCATCTAAACCCTAGTTTATTGAAATGGGTACTGTATAGAGTGTTGAGATAATAATTTTCCAGATGGCAAATCAACCCAAATTACCAATTTACTTAAACACTACATTCTTTTTGAAACCACCCAAACAAAGAAAAACTGCTTGCTCTTGGAGTTGGGGATTCTGCTTTATTTATTTATATTTTTAAAACAAACCAAAGAGATATTATGTATGCTGAAATGTAAGTTGATTTTGGCATATGTGAATTATTTGAAGGGTGGTGATATGGTTAAGCTTATTACAGATGTGAAGAAAGGCTTTGGAACAAATGCCAGAAAAAGGCCTACAGTGACTTGTGTGAGTGGGTTCCTGGAAGTGAGTACATACAACGTAGGAGAAAGCACTTTCAGATAGAATGGGAGTGGCAAGCTGACCTTTGTATTGACTTTTCTAGGAAATCTTGGCAGATTTTGACCCTCTGAATTCTTGATTATGACACTTCAAATATTTATCTCGCCATACAAAAGTATTTGAGTTCAGATAATGAATGACATACTAAATATCTTCATACAACTCTTTTGTGACTTTTACTGTTAGTTCTGAGGCATGACTTAATCAGATTTGGAAGGACTTCTTGCAGTTAGGAAGTAGTGGTCCATAAATTAAGTAACAGATTATATTAATTTCCCTGAAAGAAGCAGATTATCTCCCTTGTTACTTTTCTGCATGAGAAAATTTGGGGGTAGTTCTCTAAAATGAGATAAAGGGAAAGCCATTCATAATCATGAAGCATGTATTGAGCTCTAAGTAAAAACATCACATTATTTTATCATCTTATTCTTTTTTGCTACTTGTGTGCCATTCTTAGGTTAGAATAGAGCTATATTGGCCTTTCCTAGTATCTAACTTTTCAACCTTGGTAGTCCCAACTCCATTTGTTTATGTGATTGTAATTCATAATTACATATATGTGTGTATGTATGTGTGTTCATGTATATGTATATTATATACATGTATACATATAATGTTTCATTTGCTGGTGACTTTGGAAATGAGACATTGAGACATTAATATTCTTGAATTTGTGTTTGTAAGAATGTTTCCTCTGTGGCGGAGCTTATTTTGCTATTGCTGACAGATAATGGGGTCACTTTATTTTGATCAGTTTATAAGTAAAGGTCAATTTCATGCCTATGGTAATTAGCTTGGCTTATTTTAGACTTTTGACTAATTCTGGTAATTTCCATGACAGAGTATATTTAGCAGAAAAGGAATTCTTTCTTAAGCACATTTTTTGTCTTAGCATTGGAGACTGTTTAATTTTGAGAGTAATTTATCTATTTTAAGCAAAAATTTTTAAAAGGCTCAACAAGGAGCAAAGTTGGCCTTATGGATGGACACATTTGAGAGAATTGATGGGAGAAGGGCTTCACATGGAAGAAAAAGGAAAAACTTTAGTCACCATGAACTGAAATATTTTAGGGAAGTCTCACTTTTGGTCTGTAAATAAAATCTGCCATGAAGTCTTTGTGTTGCAGCTTCAAGGAAAATAATGTTTCTGTTTTGGGGAGCAAGAAGATTAAACATAACTTTCAACCACACACTCACAGTCTTGATTTCTTTCAGACCCCAACTGTAAACTTGAAGACAAGACTGAAGATGGAGAGGCAATAGACTGTAAGAAGAGGCCGGAAGACGGAGAGGAGTTGGAAGACGAAGCTGTGCACAGCTGTGACAGCTGCCTCCAGGTGTTTGAGTCACTGAGCGATATCACAGAACACAAGATTAATCAATGTCAGCTGACAGGTAAACAATACTTATCACTTCTTGTCTTTTCATACTGTTCTATTTCTGATATTTTGTAGTCCCCCACATTCCTGCCCTGCTTTTTTTTTTCTTCTAATGGTGTTATTCCTGAACTTGACTACCTAGGTAAGTCTAGAAGGGTGTTAGAAAGAATCAAAAGTGGTAGTTTGGGGCAAATGCTGTGTTTTTAGATTTTACATTGTACCTAGATTTTAATACATAATGGTAAATTTTCCTCCCCTCCACCCCCTTTCCCTCTCTGTTCCTTCCTCCCTGTGTCTCCTCTCCTGTCTTTTTAAAATGATACCATGTTGGTTCAGAGCCTATTATTAGATGGCTAGAATAAAGTTGTATTATTAAAATATGTTTTCAATATTTTTTTAAAAAATCATGTATGAACTTATTATAAATATCATCTCCAAAAAAATATTAGTGTTTCACTGCGTATGCTTATTTTCCTTACTTCCTTCTGGACTGAAAACTCCTGGGTGGTGAAACTATGTCTTAGCATGTTGTGTTCTGTGAGTTTTGCACTGAGTGTGCACTAGGCATAGAAGCTTTTTTGCTAATCAGTTTATCAAAACCAACTTTCAAGGGATACAGCATGAAGTGTTCAATATAATGGTTAAATAAAACTAAAACTCAATTGAACAGATCTTAAAAATATATCCTCTCCCCTCCAAATTTTGTTTTATTACAGCATCATATATTAAAAAGTTATTCATAATTGGGCTATTGACATATAATATTCCATCACTGATTACACCACCAGTGGCAACCTCCTGAGACAGGGTGGATTATTTTATATCAGTATCTCAATCTACATGTCTTTTCTGATTTATATATATATATATATATTTTTCACATTTCTCCCATGTATATATGTGCATTTCTTTGTAGATTTCTGTTTTTATGTTATTTTCCTAGTATGAATAGTTTATTAACCATGTTTAGGAAATGTTTTTATTAGACAATTGACTTTAACTGTTCTCTACAGAATATTATTATTCTTGCAAGATATTGACATGTTCCATTTAAACCACGTTTTCTGAACAGATTATTGTTACTATATTTTCAGGAATGACATTTCTGGATAAACATTTGTCATACATTTTTTTTTAATTTTTATTTTTCTTCCATACTAATCTTATAGAACAATAATGAAATCCTATGATGGGATGCTGTAGACCATTTAATTCAGTTTTTCCCTTTTTGAGGGCTGGGGCTCCCCACAGGCAGTGTTTAAAAGACTAAGGGACCCTCATGGTAATTCTTGGCCAAACAACTGATAGTTAAATGCTAGAACCCTAAAAGGAGGTGGTTCTTGGGCCTTTAGTGCCAAGGATTAACCTGACCGTTTTGGGGCCTCCAGGCGTGGTTCTGGGGGTTGGCGGGGCTATATGCATTTTAGTCCCTGTGCTATCTCTATACTTTAACTTTGATTCCAAAGTTATGGATTTAACATTCTTTCATCAACTTTTGCTTAATGCTTAAGAGAATGTTGGAGGCAGCCCATCCCTCTAAATAAATCCTTCCTATTTATTATGAACAAATATATTTTCTTACATGATACCACAGAATACCATTGGCATTCAAATAATCTAGTGGTTTCAATCTCTTACACTTGCGGATGGACACCAGGCCATGGACCTGGTTTGAAAATTGCTGACCTAATTAGCAATAAGTATTTAAATTTCAACGGTTTTGATACATTTAAATTTCAGAAACTTTCACCTTCTTCTCGGATCGAGTATCATGCAGAACATTTGTCCTACTGCTTTTTTTATTTTCACCTCCAGTGCTCTTTTTTTTTTTTTTTCTTTTTTGGTCACACCTGGCAATGCACAGGGGTTACTCCTGGCTCTGCACCCAGGAATTACTCCTGGCAGTGCTCAGGGGACCCTATGGGATGCTGGGAATTGAACCCAGGTTGGCCTCGTGAAAGGCAAACGCCCTATCCGCTGTGTTATCGCTCCAGCCCCCTTCTTTGCTTTTCTTGACCATGGCATTTTTGAGAACCCACTTCTGTGTAGAATGCCTGTCTGCATATAGTTTTGTTTTCGATTTATTCATAATGTGATTCAGGTTATGCCCTATGGTGTCAGGATCACCACCAGAGTGATGTTCCCTTCTCAATACATCAGATCAAGAAGTAATTGCTGTTGATGTATCCCAAACGTTGATGACATTAAACACTTGTTTAAAGTGATGTCCATTAACTTTCTACAGTATAACATTACAGTTCCCTATTGCAAATAATCAGTAATCAGTGGGAATACACTTTACATGTTACTGTGTAAGTATTGTCATATCTCATAAAATGCCCATTTTAACCTTATAGCATCTGTATTTATTGGTCGTCTTTAAGCTGCATTTCTTAACAACATATTAGTCAACGGTGAGCAACATTAGTGGTCCCTGTAGACAGTATCACCTGAATGTGTGGTAGGCTGTACCATCTAGATTTATGTATTTGCACTCTAAAATGTTCATATCACCTGATGATGCATTTCTCAGAAGATATTTCTGTGGTTAGTAGCACATAACGATTAATTTCTTTTCTAATTTATTTATTTATGTCAACATAAGCTTTTGCATTCTTATTTCATTCTGTGGATCATCATTTGTCAATGTTGTTACTTTGACATCCAGATGCTCAAGATTTGGCAGGTGGGAGTGCCTTTTAACTGGATCCCGTGTCATTTTAATATATCTTCATTATTATTGGAAGTTTACTTAGTTTCTGCTGCAAATAGAATTCTAAGCTCAAGTTTTGTCTTATTCCAAAGTTTTCCTTTGTTTTATGATCCTTTAGAAAGAATTCCTGATTTCTTTATAAAGATAAAGTATTTAGTTCACCTAATGTCTTTTATTTTTTTGTGGGGGAAGCATGCCAGTGCTTAAGAGATGATTCTGCTGGTGCTTGGGGGAAGCCCATAGTTCTGGATATTAAACCCGGGCTCCCCTATGTTCTCCAGTTCTTTTAACCATCTTCCTGGCCCCGACAAAATATTTAGAAACCAACATATTGACACCATGTGTGCTCATTGCTCTAGGTAATATCTGTCTGCCTTCCCAGCAGGCAGAATTAGGCAATGACTGCTTAACATAATGTATTAATAATATAGTTTATAAGTGTTTATTATAAATATACACATTTACATGTATCTAATCTATATATCAAAATCATGTTTTCATACTGATAATTGTAATTTAACCCAACAATTTAGGTACTTTGTTGTTTTTTATCTTTCCATATTTGTTCTCACATTTATCAGTGACACATCCGTTTTCTATTATCCTCAATATATTTACTCATTTATCTGAATTTAGAACCCTGCTCTTTAACCTGAAGTCCATGGACCAGAGTTGACCACAGAAATTTCCTGGTGACTTACTTAAAAATTGCCCCCAGTTATGTAGCAGCTAATTCAGTGGTTTTGGACTGCTACTACTGTGACTAATACCAGTCCTCAGGCATTAAACAGGTTGAAAAACACAGGTCTAGTGCAATGGGCTTTAACTGACAGTTCTCTGACCGGAACATGGACCAGTGGCAATGCTCAGGTGCAAAAAGGTTGAAAATCACTGGTCTAGAATATTCAATACTTTCAAATTGATTGATCTTACCATTAGGATACACTAGCAAACTAAATAGAGCTAAGTGTTTGGTTACAATTTTTAGTGCTTTAATTTGGATGTAACATTTCTTTTTCTTTTGGTGTCACACCAGGGATGCTCAGGGGTTATTCCTGGATCTGCACTCAGAATTACTCCTGGTGGTGCTCGGGGGACCATATGGGATGCTGGGAATCAAACCTGGGTCGACCTAGTACAAGACAAATGCCCTACCCACTGTGCTATTGCTCTAGCCCTGGATGTAACATTTTATACAATGAAATTTATAAATTGTAACTGTACAATTTGGTGAATTTTGACAAAATGCATGTACCCTTGTGACCCTTATCCCTCCCAAGATTCAAGTCATTCATCCCATAAAGTTTTCTTTCCCTCTTTTTGGTCAGTAATGCCCATGACAAGTAACCAGTGTTTTGGTTTTTAAACCATGGATTAGTTTTGCCTATTTTAAAATTTCGTATAAGTGAATTCACGCCATATGATCATATTTTGTGTCCAACATCTTTTGTTCAGCAAAATGTCTTCACTATGTGTTCCTGTTGTGTATTTGAGTATTATATTCCTTTTTACTATTGTAGTATTCTTATCATATGAATGTGCATTATTAGTTGCTATTTTCCTGCTTGTACTTTTTATGTTATTAGTAGTAAAATTGTTGTAATCTTCCTATAGACTCTTTTATAGATAAACTTAGCACAGTGGATAGGGCATATATCTTGCACGTGGCTGACCCGGGTTCGATTCCTCTGCTCCTCTCAGAGAGCCCGGCAAGCTACTGAGAGTATCTCGCCTGCACGGGAGAGCCCGGCAAACTACCCATGGCGAATTTGATATGCCCAAAACAGTAACAACAAGTCTATCAATGGAGACGTTACTGGTGCCTGCTCGAGCAAATCGATGAGCAACAGGATGACAGTGACAGTGACAGTGAGCAGAATGATTGGGTCTGGTAGTGGTGGCAGTTTGTGAGACATGTTAAGTGTTTTATAATCAAAGGAAGGAAAACACTTATTTTTCACTTGATAAAACTTGTATACCTCTTTCCAGAATGCTTTTCTCATTTTAGTTCTACCGGTGATTCCTGAGATTTCTAGTCATTGTGCATCCTTGCTAACATTTGCGTTGTCTTTCTTGTTTCATTATTTGCCCTTGGTAACACTTGCCCTAGAACTAGGTTGGAGAAGTTGAACATTTCTACTGCTGGTCCCGACTACTTGGGCCCCATAGTTCTGCAGGCCACCATGATTACCTGAACAGGGCTCAGGAGCTTATGTGGTGCCAGGAATCAAACTGTGGTCCCATGTGTGGGCCTCTGACCCCTGTTCTATTTCTGTGCCCTCTATAATTGGTTTGTTTTAGCATTTTATTGGATACGTTGTGATATTCTCTGTGAATTATGTACCTCTAACTCATGCATTTTATTGGCTTCATTTAATTAATTTCCTGCAGAATGAATACAACTTGAAAAATCCCCTTAAATGTAGACTAGTAAGATTTTGTGTTCAGTGGACTAGCTGCAGCTTCAGAGAAAGTTTTACTGATAAAGCATCTCAGCACTAACATTAAGGTGAAGTCCAGGAAACGTGACTGGCATGGTAGCTACCTATTATATTTGCAAGAAATTTTACCTCAGAAAAGAGTGGATTCACTCATGTCAGAGGTTAAAGTTAAAAAAGCAAATCATTAAAAAAAAATCCTTTCAAATTCAACTTAGTGCCTTTTATTGTGGGGGTAGGATATACCCAGCAGTGCACAATGGTTACTCTTGGCTACGTGTTTGGGGTCAGTTTTGGCAGTACTCAGGGAACACTGTAATGTGGGGTGTTAGGTATTGAACCAGGCCTCCTTCATGCAAAGCATGTGTTCCAGCCCTTTAACTCTAGTGTCTGTTTTTATTGAGTTCTTATCGTCTAGTTATCCTCGTGTTTAGCTCTGTGGAGTAGAAGCAAAAGACATTATTTCTCCACAGCTTTATAAATTATACAATATATATTCCTTTGTATTATACAACTTTAATATCAGTGCAAAAATGTGTTTTTTTAAGTGCATGGCATGGTAAAGACAATATTTATGTGCTAAATAATGCTTTTAAAAATCATAGGAAAATACTCAATGCCAATAAAATATTTGGCTGTATTGACATTAGGTTTTCTGAAAGCAGAGAATCAAGTCTGTGCTTATATATTGCAACTTTATAATCAAAGGAGGGAAAACACTTTTCACTTGATGAGACACATTTTAGGAAAGGTAAATTGGATCGACCTTGGTTTTGTTTGCTCGTGGTCATTTCATAGGGAGGAAACCAGCAGTGGATGACCTGAGAGAGGTCACAAAGGGGAAGAAACACAACCAGGCGTCATTCACATTGGTTGAAGATATCCAAGTTGACTGGGGTTGACTGAGGGTGCCCTTCAGCTAATCTGGAAAAGATTAAGACACTTGGAAGCAGTCTCATTAAAAAAGTAATATGATGCTTTTGCCTTCTTCCTTGGTTAAAGCCTTTTATTGTGTGTTAGGAGGGCTGACTGCCCCATTTTTATTTCCTGTTTCTTGAGTTAACCCTTTTCTTGGTTTCTTGGTATTGCTTTTCCCTCCCCCGCTTGTTTTTTTGCCCTGGACAGGCAAAAGTGCTGGTTTAACTAAGGAGGATATTTATACCTTCCTTCACCACCCCACCTCTGCCCCACCCTTCTAATTTTATTCTTTCATTGCTCTTTTTCATGCTTTTATTTTTTTTTACCTTTATTGAACTCCATTGCATCTTTGCTAATATCCTGCTGACTCCTGGCCATTCTTTAAGACTCTTAATTTGCTTTTTGTACGTATTTCTCTTCACTTTCCTTCCTGTCTCTTTTACAAAACTTGATTGCTTCTTGGTTATCTTCCATTTTTAATCCTTAGCTTTCTTAATCTTGAAGTTTTATAGATTTAGTTTCATCCCATCAGACCCCATAACCAAAAGACTTTTGGGGAGCAATTTGTTTGGAAAAAGAAGGTATTTGAATTCTGCTTCGGAGGTGTAACTATAGAGTAGAATTAATAGAGGAGTAAAAGTTAAAACTTGTTGATTTGCAAAATAACAGAACACTGAGGTATTCAATGATCTGATGCCTTTGGGAGTTTCTAGGGTAGTTCTGCTGTGAGAGAACTGTTTTGAGATTCTTCCCATCCTTGAACTGAGGACTTTCTTGGTAACTTGAGATCTGTTCCTTTGGTGACTATCATCCCCAGGGGTGAGACATGTTCCTGACAGAGTTTGCCTAGATGAAAACTGATTGAGTGTATATCAAAAGTTTTACGGGATGGGGACAGTCTTGCCAAGTAAGACTAGGCTGTACTAGTCTTCAGGGAAGGTCATTCATAGAGCAACTTGATCAAATCTGAACTCAGATTAGAAAAAGCAGCTTGTGGACCGAGTGTGCCACACCTCAGTTTGTGAGCAGATCCATCAGTCACCTGAATTGAAGATACTTAGTCCCTTTAGTGGGGACACCCAGACATCTAGAGGGCTATGCACCGTTCCGGAGCCTTTCGGTGAGGGTCCTTTCAGAGCAGCTTTCTGATCTAGGACAGAAGAGCCACCAAAGAAAGCAGAGGACAAAGTGCAACCCACAGAGACGAGATCTCTTGCCTCTGCAGTTTTCCTCATGGTGCGATGTTCCTCTAATTCACAATCGAAGACATGTAAGCTATGTATCATCTTGCTTGAAGGAATAAGGGGAAAGGTGAAAGAAAAAAATTAAATCCCACTCTTCAATTGTAGCACTAGATGGAAACCACCTGTCTTGCCCCAGCTCTGCTCTCTTTTTCCTGCAGGCTGAGAAGGGAGGGAAATCAACACTTTAATGCTGTTGGGACTCTCTGATGCAGAAGACAGATTATCAAAATATATATTTAAAGAAGGAAAAGCACAGAGAACCTCTCATTTTACTAATCCACAAACCCTATCATTTCTTGCCAATTCCCTCAGGGGGTGGGGAGGGCTGGAAGCCAGAGGGGTCTCATCACACTTCTCAACAAAGATTTAATAGCAGGGTGCTAGGGGAAGGCTGAGATTACGGAGACTTTATTATGCTTACAAAACTGAGTAAGAACTAGCATTGTAAATCATCAAAACTAAGCTACACTTAACAGGATGAATGTGTAAAGTGCATTTGGTAATTCTGTATGCTTGTTGTTCTGAGTGATTTTTCTCCTCTCTTCTGCTAATTTGCAAACTTGAGTTGTCTTTTAAGTGTTCTTTCACTTCATTATATGTGAATTGGTGAAACACATTTAAAACTAAATTGTACTAGGTCTTAACCCTCTGGCCTACCATACTATTAGTAGGTCAGTAGGTAGGCATGTGTGGCCTCAGGCTGTTGTACTTTGGGGAATGTGTTTGTAAATCAAATTTATAGAGCCCTAACCATATTTATGTGTCTTCTGCAAATATTATTGTACGGATTCATGTTTTTGAGGAAAATGAACTGAAACAGTAAGAGTCTGCTGTATGCAGAGTATATTATACAATATGTTTGCTTAACTTGATTTTAGAAGTTTAAAAGAATTTCTGGAAGCTTCACAAAGACTTTAAACTGGACTAAATAGTTTTTTTCCAAAGAATATTTTTAGAAAGTAAAGGTGCTTGGGCATGCATTATGTAATTGTGGTGGTTGGGTTGGGGGAAGACTGGTTGGTTCCACTGTACACGTAAGCACTCTAACTGTATATATTGTTGGCCTTAGGAATAGGAGAAATAAGCCTTGCTTGGAATAAAACATCATTTTCATGAAAACATAATAGAAGTTTTTAGAATTTTTTGCTTTTTTTCCCTCAAATCATTACTTTAAATAAATTATTTGTAATGAATGTGATATTTTAACTTTTAACTTATATTAATTAGGCTTTAGGCATTGTAACTTTCTTGCATATTTCTATATTAATTTCTATATTCATTATTCATGCTTTATTAATCATTTATATATTAATTAATTATGTTTTTATGTTAATTAGGCTTAAGGCACTGTATGTTTTCATTTCCTTTTCCCTTCGTTTTGATCAATTCCTTGTTTCCCTTGTGAAATATTTTCTTAGTTTTTACCCTACTTCATTTTTTAAATCCTCCAATGAATGCCCAAAGCAGTTTTGTGGCATCCATTGATTCCATTCCCCAGTCCTTTCTCCATATGCTTCTAAGTTTTTAAATCTGTTATTATGAGATAATTTTTGTTTTAGAAAATTTGTATCTGGAGCTAAAGCTTATCATCATACAGATGATAAGACACTTGCCTTGCATGTAGCTGACCTGGGATCGATCCCTGGCATCCCATATGGTCCTCTGAGCTTGCCAGGAATGGTGCCTAGTTTATAGAGCCAGGAGCATTTCCTGAGAATTGCTGGGTGTTGTCCTCTTCCCAAATTCATATCAATCTTCAGTTTATCTTCATATTACATATATATCAATATATTACACAGATACATGATGATACCTTACAAGTTAACACTCACAAAGCAAAAATTTAAAAGATGAGCTGAATATTTTACATTTAAAGTTATATCATTTTGAAAGTATAATTAACATTTTGTTTTAATGACTGTTAGAACTGAAGAAGATACCTCACAAAATCACCAAGGAGAGAGAGAGCCTATTACACTACTTCTTTGTTATCGATGCTGGATGTTCCGCCGTATTTTAAGTAGCTTTTCTGATCTCAGTTTTGTTTGGTCAGTGCCGACTAGGGACTAGGTTGCTGCTTTCCTCATCCTCCTTCACTGTGGCTGACCGAGAGCTTTACTAGGAATGAGTGGGCCAGGCCAGCCCCTTTCTTATTGATTACTAGTATGCAACTATTTAGAATCTGATAGTTTCCTTGCAAAAAACTTTTGCAAGTGCAAAAAACTTTCTCAAAATATGAAGAGTTTGGATTAAATAAATTAGCATCAAATAACATACACTAAAAGTCTTTCTGCACACAGTAGACTATCCTACTTGGAGACGTGTGAGGGAAGGGATTGGAAAATCCTGTCCCCCGCGCACTGGCTCTTGGGAGGTCTGGTTTGTTTCTGAGCAGCTGCCGATAGCTAGGACCTATTCCGATTGGTTGCTAAGTATTCACAATGACCTTCTTTACCTTGGGTGTGTATCTGTAGTTCACAGACCACTGTTCTTCACTCCTGGGTCTCCACTGCTCTCAATGGTAGAGAAACTGATGTGCTGAGTGTGCCATGTTCCCAGTAGATCTGAGCCATGATGAAGCTCTCGCCAATGTTTGTCAGAAGAAAATCAATCCACTGTTACTGGGTCCTACCTCTGAGTGTTGTGTGAGAGAGCTTCTTTGTACTGGGTTTAAAGAAAGGATCATTTCAACTATTACAGGCCTTTAAGGCATTGTCATTTTCATGTGGCTTTTGTGTGTGTTGGGGGGAGGGGGACATTTTTGGTCACACTTAGGATTTTGCTTCTGGCACTTAGAGATCACTCCTGGCAGGGCTCATGGGACCATGTGGACCATACGGGATTGAATACTGGTAAGCTGCATGCAAGGCAAGCACCCTAACACTGTACTGTCTCTCCAGCCTTTATTTTCATGTGGCTTTTGAGGCAGTAGAAATCTTGGCTTAATCTGAATATAAAACCAAGCCCCCGGACATCTTACAGCCTAGTTCTCCCTCTGGGAGAACCTGGGGAGAGAGAGAGAGAGAGAGAGAGAGAGAGAGAGAGAGAGAGAGAGAGAGAGAGAGAGAGAGAGAGAGATAGTTTCCTGCGCACATGGGAGAGACTTACAAACTTCCCCTGAAAGAGCCTCCAATGTGACACCATTGGAAAGGATGAGTAAAGAGAGACTTGTAAAATCTCAGGGCTAGAACGAATGGAGATGTTAGTGAGACCACTCGAAATTTGACAATCAATGGGATGATGATGATGACTTGATCTGCAATTCCCTTCTTGATAAATTTGCTTGTGAAATTCTTCACCAAGATATGGGTACAAAATGATCTTGTTATTTTTCTCAAGGATCGTGGAATACTTTGGACTGTTGTAATTGGAAGTTTTAAAAGAATTTTACTGATGATTTACTTTTTTCACTATGAAGATGAATTATTAAATTTTTTTAAATTATTAAAATTCAGGCCAGGAAGTAGTCATCCCGCACCATATTGTCCCTCCATTACTGGCCAGTAGGGACAACAGCAATGACCCAGTCTATGGGAACCTTTGAGCATGATAGAGTATAATCCCTCCCCCCCATTAAAAAATAAATAAAATTTGTGAAATGTTCAAAGGGTAATTTAAGAACTATTTCTCCCCATATTTTGATGTTAATTAAAAAATCTTTTAACTTTACTCTCAGTCTACCTTAATAACTTGTCACTCACAGGAAATGTGTTGGTTATGAATACATTCACATAAAATAAATAGGTGGATTTACTTTTTCTTTTACAAGTAAAACCTAAGTGGAGACTATCTGATGTTAGCTCTACCTCTTCCTTCCCAATTTACCTGCTCCATTGTTAATTTGAGATATTTTTAGAAATGGATTGAATTTAAGAAGAAAATTATCATTTCCCTGTGTAGCAGAAAATGTTACTTTTGGATGTCTGTGAAGCATTGACAATTTTAGATAAAAGTTTAGGTTTAGTTATGTAACTGACAGTGGGTATATAACCATCTAATTCTGCGGTTTCAGGATTTGTGGGCCAAGATTTTGACCGTCGTGTCAAAACACAAACTAGAGAGATTATCTTCAAGAATTTCCACTATGTCCTTGACGGTCACTGACGATAATTAAAACTGTCAGTTTGTCCCTGTGGAAAGTATAAAAATTGTAAATGAAGGGTTGTATTTAAGATGTAGAAACGTGGGGGCATCTTTTGTTGGGAAGATGAATTAAAAAAAGACCAACTATTTCTTAGGCCCTGTGCAGCTATTCCGTGCCTTATAAGCAGGGTAATGTTTAGCTATTTCGTTACAGTTGTGTGCACACATGGGCTCTGCCACATGTAGCCTGTTCTCAAAAGTGAAATTCAACATGATAAAACTTAAAATGTTGAATTTTTTACATTTCAGCATGACCGCACTTCATTTTTTTTTATATCATTCTAATTAAGATGCTGATAACCAAAATCTCCTTTCGAAGGGAGTGGGTTGCTAAAGATGCTATTAAAAGTAGACTTTTTCCCCAGTCTTTGTGCTAAGTCTATGGCTGGGGATCTGGTCTTTGGGGACCAGCAGCAATGTCACAGAGATCTATGACCTCTTAATAGGCCTTGGGAGGGGAAGGCAGGAATCATTCTACACTCTGCCTCAGGGCTTAGTTCCTTTAAACTTCAAGGAATTGGACTGGAACTCTTCACTCCTTCTTTCTTTCAGCTTTACCTTCAGGGGAAATTGATCGATTAGAGGTGATTATTCTGCAAACTCTGAACCCTTTCCCCCTCTTTGTTCCAACTGGAGCTTCTCAAAGTTTAAAGGGATTGTATCTCCTGGGTGAATTGTAGAATGAATTTAAGTAGATTATTGGGCAGAACTCTTTGAACACACATTAAAAGTGCTAAAAAGTATATTTGAAGCAGAAGGAAATATTCGAAGCAAAAGGATAAAGAAACATTTGTTTCAGTATAATTGTAACGCAATTATATGGGATATTTTTAAGCAAATGATTAGTTGTTAGAATGTAGAATCGTAGTAGTACCTCACACCAAGAAAATAACAGGGTCAGTGCAACAAATGGACATGTGTGCAAAATTTGTGTGGGGAATAAGACCCTTACAGGATTGGAGACAATTGTAAATGAATAATTGTGTTTACGTTTGTCCTCTATTTAGCACTGCAAGGCTCTACTAATTGAGGCTTTAGTTCTAACTTGTTTAACAGCAGACAAACCCAAATACATAGCTAACTTTCATATTTCGCAGGTATGATTTATTTGCACTATGGGCACTGTGTATCGTGTTTGAATTGTATTTAATGCCATATCCTTTTAATTCCTCGCTTTAATAGTCTGATTGCGCTGTTCTATTTACCCACAGAGCAGTATTAGCTCCCCCTGCTGACTAAACAAAAATGTAGGCAAGGATGATTGGAGTGATGAACTTCACTAACTTGAGCCTTTAGCTGCATCATTAATATTAGGTACATGAAGTAGGCATGTCCTCTGGACTATTATTTAAGTACATTAATTTGTCTTGAGAAATGCCCTTTCTCAAAACTAATTAGAATCTCAGTTTATCTTTCAGTTTATCTACATCGTAAAGGTGGTCTTTCTTACATGGCATTCCTGGAGATGTGCCCATTTTAATGACACCAGGGTTTTTGGTTTTCTGAAGCAAAAGGTTCAGCTCCTCTGAAAACTAGAAATTGACCACAAAGTCAGAAGATAAGCATACCTACCAAATTCCTATTGTTCTTTCAAAGTCACTGTCACTGTCACTGTCATCCCGTTGTTCATCGATTTGCTCGAGTGGGCACCAGTAACGTCTCCATTGTGAGACTTGTTACTGTTTTTGGCATATCGAATACACCAGGGGTAGCTTGCCAAAACCTTTTTGGTTTTTGGATGCTTAGGACTTAACTCCTGACTCTGTTCTTAGGAATCACTCCTGACAGTGCTGAGGATTGACCTGGGTTCAGCCATGTGGGCACCAGTAACGTTTCCCATTGTGAGACTTGTTATTGTTTTTGGCATATCAAATATGCCACGGGTAGCTTGCCAGGCTCTGCTGTGCGGGCGAGATACTCTCAGTAGCTTGCCAGGCTCTGCTGTGCGGGCGAGATACTCTCAGTAGCTTGCCAGGCTCTCTGAGAGGGGCGGAGGAATCGAACCTGGGTCAACTGTGTGCAAAGCAAGCACCCTACCCCCTGTGTTATCGCTCCAGCCCCAGAATAATTTATTATTGTTTAAATGATTTAAAAGAAGAAATTCTGTTTTTGGCTGAGGGAGAGGGAGGGGCGGTCTAGGCCACACCCATCGGTAAACAGGGTTTTCTCCTGACTCTGTCCTCAGGGATCACTCTTGGTGGTGCTTGGGAGACCATTATGGAATATAGGGATCGAACCCTGGTCCGCTGTGTGCAAGGCAAGCAGCATGCCCACTACACTGTATCTCTAGACCTCAGAAATAATTATTCTGTAAAACACTTAAGCGAATACTACGAGTTTTTTCTTGTAGCAAGAAAGCCTTTTTTAATCAAATTTAATAATTAAACTGTATATTTATTATTCAGATTGCCTTTCATTTAACTCTTACACTTTAATTTATACATTTTTTTCTCATCCTAATTAAATCATTAGGTTGATAGACTTGCCTCTGTAATTTAAAATAAAGAAAACTGTTAGTTCTGTCTCCCTTTTTACTACTTGTGATTTATCTTCTATACAGAGTATTTTCTTTATCACCAATCTTTAATTTGTGATGTTTTTATTATATATATATATACAAGATGTATTATAACTAATATGTCTGGATTATTTTATAGTAAATATAATATATTTTATGCATTCATAAAGAAATATTTTATGCTGGATCTGGGTATCTCAGTGCTGATTTTGTTCTCCTATCTTATTGAATGCTTCCCTACAGCTGCTTTCTTTCACTACTTATTTACAAAATTTCTTCTTTTTCCAGGCATTAGTTTAAGGAAATGTGCTTAGCATTCTGATTTCCATTTTATTTATGTGTTTTTCCTCTAAGGTGGCTTTTTCTATTGGGAGAAAGGATACGGTATTTTTTCATTAATTAGTTAATTATTGAAAATAATGGCTTATAAAACCATTTTTTCTTAGGAGTATAATTTCACACTTCTTCAAGATGTCTATTATTACACCCCCTGCCCAGCCAAGAACAGTTATCCCTCTCCCCCAGTCCTTTGTCATTTTGATTTGAATTTTCCTGATAAGTAATAATAAGCATTTCATTTCATGGATTTGCTGGATCTCTGTATAACAACTTTGATTGACTGTCAATTCTCTCACTTTGTTAGTTTTCTTTTCATCATTCTTGCTTTTGCTGTTGTTGAGTTTTGCGAAGTTCCTTATATGACTTGAATAGTAGTCTTTGTCAGATGTAGGGGATGTAAATACTTTCTCCCATTGGGCAGGATTTCTTTTTCTTTTTACAATATGAACTCGATCATTTCTGAGTATCACTTTCTTTGGCCAATGGCAAGCTAAATGAAGTTTATTTTGGAATTGCTTCACTCTTTAACTAACTTTTTTTTTTAATTTTTATTTTATCACCACGTGGAAAGTTACAAAGTTCTCAGGTTTATGTCTCAGTTATACAAATATTCAAACACCATCCTTCACCAGTGCCCATATTCCACCACCAAAATCCCCAGTATACCCCCGCCCCCGCCCCCACCCCCAACTGTATAACTGATGAATTTCACTTCATTTTCTCTTTACCTTGATTACATTCCATATTTCAACACAAAACTCACTATTGTTGTTGGAGTTTCCCCCCAAGAAAGACAGCCCTACTAAGGAAGCATTTGATAATTAGTTTTCCATTAAAAGATTGTATGTTTTCAGTGTTTAGAAAAGGTTGCGTGGCCACATTAGCGGCTGCGCGGTTCGGATGTGTCCCAGTCCCGAATCCCAAAGCCATGTTAGTTGCTGCTCAGTGTCGCCAGGGCTCCATCTGGAGAAGGTGTGGTGGCTGCACCTCCTCCATCTGGATCCCCGGTGTTGCTGGCCTGGACTCGGGTCCGGAGCATTCTTCGGCCACGTTGCTCACCAGAACGCCCGGCTGCTTCTCTCTTGAATGTGGCAAGATGGCACTGAGGGTGGGTCGAGGGCATGACTCCTGGCAGCCGGGGCCACTTGGAGGCTGGGCTTCTTTAACTAACTTTTGGCTGAAGTGAAATGTTGGTTATGAAGCAGCAGAGCTTACCATATCCCTTTATTACTTCTGTTCCTTCTCCTATCCTTAGTACTTTATTTGTACCAATTCTTAGCTAAAAAATCCAAGGCTACTGCTGCTCTGTTTTAACTCTTGCTAATGGTCAAAGACAGATGAAATTGGCGCTTGATAACTCTAGTGATAGTTTTCTTCTTGTGAACACCAGCTTGAATGGGAAGTGTTGGATCAGAGAGAGAGTATAGAGGTAAAGACACATGCCTTGGAAGTGCCCTACTCTGGTTTTATCCCTGATACAACTTGGTCCTAGAAACATCGCTGGGGTAGCCTGTTGTAGCCTGGTGGCTCCTCACATTGCCCGAGGAGCACTGCATTGTCACAACCTTATATTGAACCAAAATTATGGGGAGTGATATCCGCTTTCTACCTGAGCATAAGTGAGAGCCCTATGCCCCCACTAATGAAAGAAAACAGAGAAGTGTTGATTAATATGAATGTTAATTTCATTGATTTAGATGCATCAGTTTACATAGTTTTATGGTAAGATAGGGTGTCACTTCTTCCTATACTAAGAAGACCGTGCAGAGATAATGAAATGCGTAACACAGACACACAGACACACACACACAGAGGTAATTGGCTCAATAAATGTCTTCTTAAGGGTCCCACTCTCTCTCAGATAGTACTGGATGTAGAGATGTAGTGGGGCCATGGCCTTCTGGAGTAAAGAATGGTTGAAAGGCTTCACTGATTTCATTAGAGCTCAGGGCTGGCCTCCTGGACCATATGATGTCCTTAAGTGGAGAGGAAAAGTTGAAAAGGTAAGGAAGAGGGAGGGAGCAATTCAGGCAGACTCACAAGGAGAAAGAATAGAAGAGGGTATCACATCTGCTGGGCACTTTAACCAAGAGGAATTAGTAAAGGACTAGGAATATGTTAATTATCTATTGCTGGGTAAAGCATTTCTCCAAATCTTTTAAACTTAAAACGGCAATAAAAAATTATTTCAAAGTTTCTATCATCAGGAATTTTGAAACAAATTATCTGGGAAGTTATGGTTCAGGATGTCTCATAAGTTTGTAATTCAGGTTGTTGGCCAAGGTTGCAGTTATGTTAAGGTTTGAATGGGACTAGATGTTCCCTTCCAGCATCAACTACATGACTACTGCCTGAATAATGTCTCTTATTACTTATGTTGCAAGTGCCATACCATTATTTTTGTCATATTCTGTTGGTCACACAGTCAGCTCTCTTGTTGTGTTATAATGAGAGAGAGTTAAACAAGGGTAAGAATGCTGGGAGAAGGTACCACTGAAGACCATCTTCAATGCTAGTTACTGTCATGATTCAAGAAGGAAAGTTAGGATCTGGCCATGGTCATGCTAAGAAGTTAAATTTTTGATTCTCTGTGCTTTTAAAACTGCTTTGAGGAACTCCTTGCTAGTGTGAAGGGTAAACGTAGGGAGTTGATTTTATCAGGGATTCTTCATGTTCTGAAACCAGAAGTTCGGAGGCTAGAATTATTTTATATACTGGATAGTAAAAAAAGATTTCATTTTAATACTGTGTTTAAAGATTAAATCTACTGTTTTTGTAGGTAACTCTACTGAAACATCAGATTTAGGGTAGCCACTGAAGCTCTCATATAGCGGAAGACATGTTCATATTGAACTTACATGTGGAGAGATGATGGGGAAACACAATCTAGGGGGAGGGATTCCAGATTGGCATCTTGTGACTGAGCTGATAAGAGAAGATAAAACTATAACAAGACTCTGTCGGAATGAAGAAAAGTATCAAATTTAAAAATATTTTGGAAGTTGAAATGAATCAGATGCAGTACTGAGTAGCAGTTGGGCCTAAGAGCAAGAGAGGAGATGATCTACAACAAGCCCTAGGTCTCTTGACTCCCAGATGCACTGGGTAGCCACCACCTGTTCCAGAACTGAGAAAAAAAGCAAGTTTGGGAGGTAGGACACCAAATTGACTTAAACTTGTGTTGTCACTGTCACTGTCATCCCGTTGCTCATCGATTTGTTTGAGCGGGCACCAGTAACATCTCTCATTGAGACTTATTGTTATTGTTTTTGGCATATCCAATATGCATGAGTAGCTTGCCAGGCTCTGCCTCGGGGGCGAAATATTCTCGTAGCTTGCCAGGCTCTCTGAGAGGGGTGGAAGAATCAAACTTGGGTTGGCCGTATGAAAGGCGAATGCTCAACCACAGAAATACTCTTTCTTCTTGTGATTGCTTAAAATAGCAGTGCTGTATGTCATCCAGACCCAAAGTTAGAAATTAGTATCTTTTTTTCTTGAGTTGTTTTCTCAGCTTTTCATGTGTCAGTTGATCTAATTTTACCCCAGAATTACTCTCATCATTATAACACTTTCTGATCTAACCTCCTTCTCATTTTAATAATGAAAAATTACCATCCTATAACTTGGTTACTGGGCTGGAGCGATAGCACAGCGGTTGGGCATTCGCCTTTCACATGGCCGACCTGAGTTTGATTCTTCCGCCCCTCTCGGAGAGCCCTCTTGGCAGAGCCTGGCAAGCTACCCGTGCGTATTGGATATGCCAAAAACAGTAACAATAAGTCTCTCAATGAGAGACGTTACTGGTGTCTCCTCGAACAAATCGATGAGCAACGGGATGACAGTGACACAGTGAACTTGGTTACTGCTCAAGTTTTTGGTCCTGAGTATAGGATGCAACTGTTACAAGAAGTGGAAATTATACCTTGAAAAGGGTACCCAGGTAGAAGTGCTAAGATGGGCTAATGTTCTATTCTTTCAAGATGAGAAATTTTTGATTTACAAGGTTTAGTGCCTCATGGGAATCTTTCAAATAAATGGTAAGAAGGGTTTCCCCCCCACAGATGAGAGCTTTGAATTATAAAAATAAAAACTGTAGTAAGGTCCATCCCTTTGACAAATCTTATTACTTAGGAATTATTTGTTATGACCATTAGCATGCACCACCACACAAAAATAAATAACCAGACCTATTAACTCTTCATTTCTCGGAATCCTTGGTTATTTTGTTATTCTTAATAGACTGCTTTTATAGCTGATTTTTAGATGTTCAGTCTCCCATCATCTCCTTTTCTGTTTTTTTTTCATTAAAAATTCCATTAGCCTAAAAAGAATCAATGTAATCATTCAGTAGTAATTAATTCTTCCCAATTTTTGAAAGGAAAGATGAATTAACAAAACTCTAGAATGTTCAAATGAATAAAAGGAGTTGTGTAGTTAATGGGCTTGGTAGAGATGTCAGTAAAATGGATAGGGGGTTGGGCTCTGGCACTCGGCCAACTCACACAAATCTCAGTTTTCCAAAAACTAGCTGTGTAGCCTTAAGAAGATTTCTTAAACATTTTATCTGAGATTTTTGTATTTAAGTAGGGATGGTAACAAAAAGGTAATACTCTCCATCTCATAAATTAGATAATATGACTGTTAAATTCGATACTAGATGGACTGTGCCAATATTGTGCTTGGCATTATGAGCTCAGAGAGTGCTCATTATAAAGTTATTACTGTTAGTATTGTTAAAGGTGATAATGATTCTTTTAGAATAACTCATACAAATTTAAATCCAGACTTGAACATCTCCCAGGATCCTGAGAAATTTTGATGGAGTTAGTATGAATTAATATTTGGCATTTAGTTTTCAGTTCTCCCCCTTTTAAAACTCAGAAGGGAATAGTTCGCCATTGATGCTCGGGGGAATGGGGCAAACGGGGAGATTAGGATTTGTTTAATTAAGTTGTAATTCCCATTTTAGTAAGACCCTAATGTTTAAATTTGTGTAGGAGAGCATCATATTTTGAAAATAAAGAAGCCCTGTTTTTAAATTATTAAAAAATATTGTGTACAAAATACTAAAAATTATGGTGTTGGCATGATTGTATGTTTTTTTTTTTGGTTTACACTTCTGACGTGTGTAAGTTTGGAATGATAGTTATGAAATAGCCATTATAGAAAAATGTAATAATTTATAACATATTCTCATGCATATTTTTGTTTAAAAAAGGATATCTCTGGTTTTGTGAATTAGCTTGAAAACTTTAATTTTAGTTTAATGCAATTAAAAATGTTCATGTCTCTTTTTTTAGTAGGCAGACATGAGTGTCTTGAAGTTGATCAAGTAGGAAGAGATTCAGGAGATAAATGGTTTAGAGCGGCGTTTCACTACCAGGAGCCATATGGCTCCTTATGGGCCCACAGGCTATTCCACGGGGGTCACAGGTGAATAAAATCACTTGAATAGGGTGGCCATGGTAAGAGATTGGTAGGACAGAGAGGTCATAGGAAGGAACAAAACATTAAATACAGTAGTTTGTAGGATCCTCTGGTCTAAGATTAACTATAGGAGATTCAAACCTTTGTTTCTAAGGAAATAGAGACTAAGGAAATGCATTTGTGTAACAAGTGACATTAAAGGCACTTGACTACTTTCATAGTGTACTGTTTCACAAAACAACATAATATATACACATAAGTGAGTTTTTCCTATTTCACATCTTCTGTGCAGTGTGAGAGTACAAAGAAATGTAAGTCATGAACCTTCTTGAAATGGATCTTACTATATGTTTTTGGGGAACAAAATTCAGGCAACTGAAAAAGTAATCTTGAATGTGGCAGTTTAGCATTTTACTTCAAAATTGCCAATAAGGGTGATAAGATCTACCAAGGTTTGAGGAGGGGTACAGTAGCTATGAGCGTATCAGTAGGAGAAACTCTGTTGTGTGGTGTATTTCTATGTGTGATTTGCTCTCAGAAACATTATTAGGAAATGAAACAGAAGGGTAAGTATTAGACCAAGGACATTAGACCAACGTGGGGCATCCCAGATAGAGAATTGCAGATGAATTAAAAGGCTGAGTTAAAAAAAAAATGAGTATTACATTTTTTTCTACAATAGCTATTTCACAACTATTATTCTTTTTTTTTTTCCAAGTACATAATAATTTATTCCCTTGTATCCGATTCCCACGCCACCAGGTCCGTGTCAGCTTAATGGACATCATACTATGGTTAACGCCACGCCGCGTTTCTTCCCGAGAAAGAAGGATATTTCTTCTCAGCGTGGGGATATGGCTTAGTTCAGTCTATAGAGATGGCTACCACTTTGGTGGCCTTCAATATTTCAGCAAAAGACTTACTATTCTTGTTAGGATTTCCCACCAAAGTCCGACCCGTTAAAAGGGAACCATTTCATATTGGTGATGATTAAATGACGATAGGTTGCGAGGCCATGGCAGCAGCCTCGCGGCTTTGAATTTCTGTATAAAGTCCAGGGAAAGTACAGCCAGAAATTACACGTCGCTACAAACTTTAACCCTATTATGGTCCCCCCAAAGTCCAACCCATTACAAAGGAACCATTTCATATTGCTGATGATTAGATGACATTAGGCTGCCGCGGCCGCGCGGTTTTGGGTTTCTATATAAAGTCCAGGGAAAATTCTGCCTAAAATTCTATCGCTACAATCTTTTACCCTTTAACAAAAAACTTAGAACTATTGTTTGGAGTTTCCCCCCACGTTAAGCCCTGCCAAAAAGGAACATTTACACGTTGCTGACAATCAAGAGATATTAGGTCGCGGTTTTGGATTTCTATATGAAGTCCAGGGAAAATTCTTTTGGTAATTGCATCACTCGCTGGCAGTGCCTGGGCCAGAAGCTCCCAGCACACAGTTTGGAGGCATTTTGGGGGCGCCGCTCGTGTCCAAAGTGGTTCAGTTACCTCCGGGGTCGATCTCGCGCGGGGCCGCAAAGGAGCGTCCCCACATGGCTCTGTGCTTAAATGTCGGCCGGCACAGGGCCCACAACTATTATTCTAAACTTACACTTTTGATGTAAGTTCACAACAAAAAAACATACAATCATGCCAAGACCATAATTTTTAATATTTTGTACACAATAATTAAAAAAACTATTTCTCAGGAAAAAAGTCATAAGCAGTAGCATTGTGTAACAGCAAGTTGCACACAGTTTTTGAAAGAAATTTTTCACATGCAAAATGTAGGTATGCACCAAGAAACATAACTTTGAGGTGAGTAACTGACAAAACTACATCTCAGTACATTAGACTGTTCTGTGAGTAAGTTGAATAAAAGCAAGTTGGGTAAAATCTAGGAACAACAGTAAGAATATTCCTTAAAATAAAATAAACTGTCATGTGAAAATTTTTTTTCTTCTTTTGGGTCACACCTGGCAAAGCTCAGGGGTTACTCCTGGCTCATACACTCAGGAATTAAGTCCTGGTGGTGCTGGGGGACCATATGGGATACTGGGAATTGAACCCAGGTCAGCCGCATGCAAGGCAAATGCCCTACCTGCTGTGCTATTGCATGAGCCCCAGTCATGTGAACTTTCTTAATTCATCCAAAGTAATGTTGAGCCTGTCTCCAGGAGGCTGCCATTTGATAGTCACATCTTTTTAAAAATTTTTGCTTTTTGGGTCACACCTGGTGATGTACAGGGGTTACTCCTGGCTCTGCACCCAGGAATTACTCCTGGCGGTGCTTAGGGGACCATATGGGATGCTGGAAATTGAACTTGGGTTGGCCACCTGCAAGGCAAACGCCTTACCTGCGGTGCTATCGCTCCAGCCCCAATAGTCGCATCTTTTGCCTTAATGTTTTTGTTAAAATGTTATGAAGTGTCCTCAGACTTAATTTTTGTTTAAGTTTTATTCCTATTATGCTATGAGCCTTTGGTGCTTATCAAATGTAAATTTTCTCCAGTGAAGGAAGAAATTACTTGCATAGCTATTAATGGTTTAATGAAAATTCTTATTGCTTCTTAAAATTTATATTTTTATGGTGATTGACAATTGCTAATTAGTTAATCATCTGCCTGTGCTCATGAGGTAGGTCAATATTATCTCTTTTAAAATGGGAAATCAGAACCAGTGGTTATTTCTTCAATAACTTATTTCTATTTTGGTATGGTAAAAATAAATGAGTTACCATTAAGCATTTGCAAAATTAACCGAATAACTTTGTGTTGGATGATTGACCCCCTGAGACACCATTTTCCTCCTTCACCTCAGTTCAGAAACTAATATATTCAGTAAAATTTTTGTCCACAAAGGTAGATTTGATATATAGATGAAGAGATCTATACTGAGATTAAAACTTAGCACTGTCATCCCGTTGTTCATCAATTTGCTCAAGCGGGCAGTCTCCATTGTGAGACTTGTTGTTACTGTCTTTGGCATATCAAATACGCCACGGGTAGCTTGCCAGGCTCTGCCATGTGGGCAGGATACTGTTGGTAAACTTGCTGTGCTCTCCAAGAAGGCTGGAGGAATTGAACCCAGGTTGGCTGCGTGCAAGGCAAACACTCTACCTGCTGTGCTGTTGCGCCCAGATAAATTCTTAAGCATCCTATATCTATAACAGTAAGATCCACAACAGAAACTTGAGCTAGAAAGGAGTATGCTTTTTTAAAGTCTGAGAATTCTAGAGCTATGTCATCTAGAAATGGGTTTTATTGTGGGCGCTCCCATTGTCAAGTAGGAGAAGCAAGTTGCTGCAGTTGATGGCACCGTGTCATCAGGTGGCAGTTAGGAAAAGGTTAGGAAGAGGAAGAGGACTGGTAGGCCCTTCCTGTTTGGGTTGGTTTTCTTTAAATAACATTCCCATAAACCCTATAGTAATTCCACATATATACCCATGGTATGAAAGACTAAAATTTTGGATTGGTAACTCACAGACTCTTCATACAATCTGCCTATTTGAATCCTGTATTACTTTCTTATGGTAGAGATGAGTCTTTTTTTTTTTTTTTGCTTTTTGGGTCACACCCAGCGATGCTCAGGGGTTACTCCTGGCTCTGCACTCAGGAATTACTCCTAGCAGTACTTGGGGGACCATATGGGATGCCGGGGATCGAACCCGGGTCGGCCACATGCAAGGCAAACGCCCTACCCGCTGTGCTATCGCTCCAGCCCCTCTCTTTTCTAATATCATGGATAATTTAGAGTGCTTGCTCAAAAATAGATCATATAAGCCCCAACATGGGGAGGGCCATGTTGGTATACCTATAGCACCTTATTTATAATAACCTATATTCTTTATTTAGTGAGGAACACATCAGATTTTCCAAAGGAGAATTTTTTTGGATCCAGGATCTAACTGTAGTCTAGGATTCTGTGCTTTGCCCATTTGGATTTTGTTTGAATGCTAGTATTCATAAGGAAACATAAGGAGATACCTTTATCAGAGCTGAATGCTTAATACAATCAAGTTAGGCATGTCATGCCAGATAATTATTTTGATTTCTGTTTTTTTAAGCCTAGTATAGCCTGTAGAATTTCTGTGTAGGAAACCAACTTGAACTCTGCCCCATTTGATCCCTTTTATTCTGATGAAAACATCAGAATATATGCTTCATTCTGTTGTGTCCTGGGATATGGAGGTCAATTAAATGAAAGGTATGTCACACACCTGCTTTTGGGATGTGACATATCACGTAGGCACTATTAGCCTGCCATTGATAGCTTGAGACATGGAACTGTCTAGGCAGTCTGCCATAGATAAACAGCTGGTGTTTGACATGCCTGCTTCTTCATTGTCTGCATTTCATATGCCTCCAAATGCCTTCCTCTCTCTCCCCTCTTTTACAGTCTCCCCCAGCTTCTACAAAAAGGTGGTACTAAAAAAGTATAAGAGAAATCTATACAAACGGAAAGACTTTAGGAGAGAATTTTCCATTTGGTGTTGAAGAACAAAGCTGTTCAACAACAGAAAGTATACTTTGTGTTTCCTAGTCCAACTGCCCTTTCAAGGAAAACAAAAGCAAACTGTGTCATTTTGGCCATTTGCTGGCTTTCCAATACTTGAACTTCTAAGTCTAGGTTCAGAGTTAGCTTTGCTGTAACAGTTGCTTCATCCAGGTGAAGTAATTGCAGATCGCATCACAAGCTAGTATGCCTAAATTGAATCTGGATGGAGGATTTGCTTGATAGTTGGTAGTGACCTTGCCTTCTTCAGGTGGGACGCTGGGAATTTGAAAGACTGATTCTGCAAGTACTCTAACTTAAGCAGATATTTCTCTGTAAATAGATGGACTCTGTGTACTTGCCTGCCCCTGCTTCTCCGTACATATATGAATATATTTATATTTGAGTAAATGCATATGTTTGGATCTATTTTCCAGTTCCTGCCTGCTGCTCCATAGTTTGGGAGCACATGGAGAGGAAAGCCCGCTGATAACAGAGAAAGAGAGAGGCCCCTTCCTGTTAAAGGATTTGTATGTACAGTCCTCTCAGTAGCCGTGTATCTTCTCTCAGATGGACGGAATATGAACCCCATTTCAGATTATTACCATTTTAATATGAAAGTGGGTGTCCTCTCTTTGCTATCCTTAGCGGTTTCCATAGGTGACTTCTCATTGTGATATTTGAAGAGGTAAAGGTGACCTACTTTACCGGCCAAGTCTCTTCAGTTAGTTGTGGGTGCTTCTGTGTCTTTTGAGTGTAACATATAAGGGGTTTTGTTCTCTGCATTTGCTCCTTATTTTTCTTTAGTTGTCATACCAGGTATTATTACTTGTGCTGCCTGAATCCTTGTCAGTTTCCCTGCAGTACTGGGTATTTTTAGAGTTCTCTTACCTTGTATGAGATCCTTTTCAGTTTTTAATAAATCTGTAATATGTCCCTTGTGTAATTTGAGAAACTCCATAAACCTAGTTATAGATAAGATGGAAGTAGTAAGTTCTAGCTGCCAGTCACTCATGTTTGCTAATTGAAAACGTAGTGGGTGCTTTCAAAATCAAAACAAATGTATACACACTCTCTACAGCTGATTCACTTACAGAGAATTAAAATGTAGGTAGTGTCATAGGCAATGATCTTCTACCTTCATGAATGTAATGCTCAGGAGGAACATAAACGTTGCTCTTTACTGTTTGATGTCTTTCAATGATTAATCTGTATACCATCTTTGAGGGTTGGAAAGTATTTGAAGAATCAAAGAGAGGAAGAGAGATGCAGAACATAAGGAGTTCATGACTTTTTATATCTGGACTAAAATTAAAGTCAAATATTTGTAAGTGATTTTTGAGGAAGTTTTATATATATTTTATTACTTACAAAGTTTAAGGTGTCTTCTTTATTTAAATTTTCTTGGTGAGAGTTTATTATTTTTCTAATGTGTCTGCTTTTAATAATAAGAGGAGCAAAGATATCAAAATAAGAATGTTCTTATTTATATGCTATTCAATCAAAACATATAACCATCCTTTCTATATGGCCATTTGTATCTTAAGTGTTTGCGCGCATCTGCCTAGCATTATGTGAATATAGTATGGAATTATCGATGTCTTGGGTATTCATTGCTGGGTAACAAACACCCTAGTATAGGCTTAAAATGATAGCAATTTATTGTGTTCTAATATTTCATGGGTTGATTGGTGGAAGTCAACATCACTTACTCACATAGCCGATGTGGATTACACTTTAAAGCTTAGTGAAGACTGCCATCAGGGACCTAATTGTGCGCCTTGTAGTCTCTCAACCTGGTTGGTATACTAGTCGTGGTCTGAGTCTAAGTTCTGAGAAGGGTTCCAACATCTAAGTTACATATCTTGATACCCAGGCTCAGAAATTCTTTCTGAGTTACTTTTTTCTTATTTTACTGGGTGTGTGCAGGACCTAGCTTAGAGTCAAGAGGAAAGGTAATAAAACTCGTTTTTTGATGTTGAAATATGAAGATCACATACAGATTGTTGTGGCCACCTTAGGACATTTTAATCTATGAGTAAGATATCAGTTCAAAAACTTTTTTTTTTTGGGTCATACCCAGCAATGCATAGGGGCTACTCCTGGCTCTGCACTCAGGAGTTACCCCTGGCGGTGCTCAGGGGACCATATGGGATGCTGGGAATCGAACCCGGGTCAGCTGCGTGCAAGGCAAATGCCCTACCCGCTGTGCTATTGCTCCAGCCCCTCAGTTCAAAAACTTTTACAACTTAATTTTTTTTAAGCTGTAGCTCTTTTGTCTCCTTGTAGCTTGGGTTCTTAAAGTCCCAATTCTTCTATTTTGTATTTTTTGTTTTTGCGCCTCCAAAGTAATGTCCAGGATCCCCAGAGTACCCCCTCCCAACTATTCTTGTCCAAATCTACCAAGTGGATCAATGTGGGGGCCTAAGGATACAGTGCTGTGTGGGCCCTGGGATGCTAGGATTATCCTAGAGTGCTCAAGGTACCTACAGTTCGAGTTCCAAACCTATTGATGCTCTGAGGACTTGAGCTTCTCTCAGTGATGCTTGAGGGACCTGTGGGGTCAGGAATTGAACAGGGCAACATGCAAGGTGAGCACTGTAACTCTTACACTATCTCTCTGGCTCCTAATAACTGAATTCTATTCTCATTTCAATGGGAATCTTTATTAAAGAAGCATTAGTCCAATATATTGACTTCTCATCCTGATCAGTTTTGGACAGTTGCTTTGTGAAGGAGTGCCCTTGTGAGATTCTAAATCCTGTTGGACATAGAACATAGTGGAATAGTCACTTCCTGGTATCTCAGGTTAATCTCTCAATGGAAGTTTCACACAGCTCCTAGAATTTTAAGGTTTCTGATTCTGTTTGTATACAGAATTCTTCATGTTTATATATATATATATATATATATATATATATATATATATATATTTCTTTTTGGGCCATACCCGGTGATGCTCAGGGGTTACTCCTGGCTTTGCACTCAGGAGTTACTAGGGAACCATATGTGTTGCTGGGAATTGTACCCAGGTCATCCACTGCAAGGCAAATGCCCCACCTGCTGTACTATCACTACAGCCCCCTTTTCATGTTTACATTTTAAAGGAACTTTATCTTCATGCTCTAATTTGCTCTTTGTCATTCTCTATTGCTTCTTTCACTTCCAGCAGAAACATGTTTGAGGCAACTGAGCTCTTGTTTTGTAAAGTTACCAGTTAGTATTCTGTATGGTTTCCTACCCAGCCCTCATGTAGGCCAAGCCCTGCTATATGCTGGGGAGAGGAAAACGGACTTTTCCTGATAGGGATGAGTCAGTTTCCTTCTGCATCAAGATGTTTACACATGGGGCAGATGTGGAGGATGACAAACCTGGCTCACGTGACCAACAGATTGTTTTTCTTTAATGGATTTCCACGTGGGAAGTGGCAGGAGCTAGAACTTTGCTGCTGCTTGCGCCCAGGATGTCCGCTGTCCAAGGTGCATCCACATTTGTGGTCTGATCGTTTGGCCGTGCGCCAGCGTGGCATTGTTTGGGGGCATGCTCACTCTGCAGAAGTGTGATGTGAGGCCACAGGCAGAGTGAAACTTTGGAAAGATTTCATTCCACTGAGAGAAGCCGCATATGTGTTACAGTTACTACCTCTGAGTTGCTTCTAATCTCTGTAGCCTACAAAAAGTTTACTCGCTTCTCCTCTGCTTTACTCTCCCCCTTCCCCGCTCCCCTTATACATCTCAGCACACACTATCACTGAGCTAAATCTCTGGCCTAATGCTAAAAAAAAAAAACCAAACCCAAACACAAGTTCCTAGGTCTAAAGTCTTGCCTTTCTGGTAATTATTATTCCTGAAGTGCAATGGGCCGGTGTAATCCCTAGAGTGGAATCCAGTCAAGGAAAATCATATGTGAATTTTCACACTGTGGAATGTGTGAGGGAAAGTGTGTACCAAAGTCTCCGGCCAGAGGGGTAGTAGTCCAGCCAGGTGTGGACTTTGTGGAAGAATAGTTGCTCCACTGTCTGGCAGGCAGTCGGGCAGGGGGAGCTACAGTGTAATTTTACCACTCTTTGAACCCTCAGTTTCCTCTCCCAGGAGCAACGGTAGAGGGAGGTGCTCTAAAGAGGCCTAATGTCTGAGCCCAGATTTACTCTGACCCCACTCACGTGCCAAAACAAAAAACACAGTGTGCCTGGGAGATACTTTGTGTGATTTGGCCCCAGGTTCTTTTATCGGTAAACTTTTGGACTGGGACATCATTCAGAAGAACTAACAGGTGGAATTGGAATTTTGGTTCAAAGGTTTTTGTATATTTTGAATTTCTTGTCTGTGATTATACACATCTTTTCTTTTTCTTCTGCAATTTAAATGGAACTCAGGGCTTAACCTGTGCCCTATGACAGTCAGACTCAATAGTAATTTAGATGAAGGTATTTTCAAAACAACAAAAGGACTCTAGAATAAAACTGTCATCTTTTCATCTGCAGGGAATTAATTATTGAGAGTATTACTCCTCGCTCTAGACATTGGTACACAGTGAGTCCTCAGTACATTTTCGGTGAATGAATGAATAAATAGACTAAGTCATGAATGATGTAATCAAATATCTAAGATTTGGGAAAGATTTACTTGAGGATTTGTCCTAAAGATTTATAGAGATTGAAATAATAAAAAAAGAAGTGTCTGAAGCTCCTTTCTTCTGACTAAACCTTGCAGAAAAAAAATACATAAATGTTTTGAAAACAGCTATTAAATCTCAGAATGTGTGGAGAAAACTTCTGATTCCTATTTGCAGTTTCCCTTAAAAACCTGTGGTCTGTATCTGTTCTATAAGAGCAGTATAGCCAAGGAGGTATTCCACCGAGACAAGCTCTCATACTATGGCAATAGTGAGTTTGCTTAAGTCATACAGCACAGTGGCATTTGCACTCAAGTTCCATTTTCCTCTCAAGTGGCAAACTTATTATAGTCATACATCTTCAAGCCACTCCAACAATGATTTCTTTTAATATCTTGATGGGAGTGAATAAACAAATCAGAGAGATTTTGATAAGAATTTTGCATGGATTTGTTGTAACTTGAATATTGTAAATTGATTTTTTGCAAATAGTCAGTACCTTCTGGTTTGCACACACTTAACAGCAGAGTCTCTGTTAAGCCGCACTGGATTGCAAAGTTAAATACAAGGTATATGTGTTTATTGTATTTATTATCTTCATTAGCGTCTTGATCAACTTAGTATATTATTAATTTTTCTAAAGAGTTCCTGTCTAAAAGAGTGGAGACCTTAGTTTTGGGTCAATTTGTGATTCTTTATATCTATTACTTTTGTTACTGTTGTATAAAAATAAGTCAAAAAATATGGAAAAATACAAGATAGTATTTCCTTCCTTCCTTCCTTCCTTCCTTCCTTCCTTCCTTCCTTCCTTCCTTCCTTCCTTCCTTCCTTCCTTCCTTCCTTCCTTCCTTCCTTCTTTTCTTCATTTCTTCCTTCCTCCCTCCCTCCCTCCCTCCCTCCTTCCTACTTCCTTCCTTCCCTTGTTTAATGACCATGAATTATTTTGCCTGGCAGGTACTGAAGTATAACATTGAACAAGACAAGGCAGGTTTCTGCTTTCTAGAAACTTATTGTCTAGTGATATGATTAAGCACAATTAAGTTTAAAAAGATACATTATAATTAGGCACCAAATTACTGTTTAATTAGTCAAGTCATAAGAGGTTTGTGGGGTTCACCAGGATGTAGGAAAAGATATTTCATGTTAAGAGAAAGGTTTGAACTTGAGGAAAAGAATGTCATTGCAAAGCCAGAGAGGAAGTTAGATATATACTTCATTGCAAATATCCTATATTGTGATCTATTTAAGAAAGAGTGTTTAAGAAGCATTTTTATCATTCTCTTCCCCATTCTATACATACATACATTCTATACATACATATATACATACATACATTCTATATGTACCCCACCAGCTTCCAGAGTTGTACGTTTTAAGAGTATCAGCATTTTGTTTAGAAAAAAATCTATTTTTTGAGAAAAAGGTAGTACTACATTTCAAATTCCTTGCATGTATAAACAAATAATATATATGTTACTTGCATGTACAAAATCAATACTCAAGTGAAAAAATGATCTTTGTATAGTATATTGAAGTGTAGCTTTATAATATTACTGAATAAAATAACATTCATCCTGGAGAGTAATGGCAGTTATTTCTATTTGAGTATTATATGTTTTTGTACCTTGTGGTCCTATCAAATGGGATAGTATTATCTGAGATCATAGGTCTCCATATTCTGCTTTGTAAATTTAAAGGAATAAAATGAAATAAACTAAGATATAGCTATAAGATTACAAGCTCTTAATTTGAGAAGAGCAACTGAGAAATAAATACATGGAAGAGAATGAAAAGGTTATTTCCATATTTATAGAAGTTAAATTGCTTGGACTACATCCTTTCAAATTGGCCATGTCGACAGTCCTAAGCATTGACAAGAATCTGGAGTAATGAAGAATTTCAGAGACTGTTGGTGAGAGTGCAAATTGATGCCAATCACTTTGAAAAAATGGGTTGCCATTAACCATTACATTTAAAGACATGTAAACTTTATAACTCGGTGGCTCCACTTTCCCTTACTTAGAGAAGTGCCTGTGTGTGGAAGATATGTACAAGAATATTCTTGACAGTATTTTCTCTAGTGGTTAAAATTGAAAAAATAAAAAACCCAAAAGCCCAACAAAGAGAATGGATAAGCTGTGGATATTAAGATAATGGGATATTAGCAGCAAGGAAAATGAATCAGTTATGGTTACGCTCAGTAAGCTCACTAACCTCCAAATGAAGAGTTGATTCAAGAAGCAAGATAATGTAGAGTATAGTCAGTATCAATTCTTTCACAAAGAGCATACAAAAATAGACAAAACTAAACTAAGAGGCTTAGGATGTATACAAAAATAGAATAGCTACAAAGACAGAACGGAAATCACTATTAGAAAGGTCATATTAGTAGTCGCCTTTTCTTTTTTGTTTTGTTTTTGAACCACACTTGGTGGTGCTTGGGGCTTGCAGTATTGACTCTGTGCTCAGACATCACTTGGAACAGTGCCCAGGGACTATATATGGTGCCAGGGATGAACCTGAGTTGATGTGTAAAGCAAGTGCTCTACCCATTTTATTATCACTTTGGCCCCTAGTAGTTGCCTTTAAGTTGGAGAGTTGATAGTGATGGGGAGGGCATTTGAATTTTTCAGGGCTGGTAATCCAATCAATGGCAACATCCAGATACTATAAAACCAAGCTTCCAGAAGTGTGCAGCTGCATTGTGGGCACTGGACATCTAATAGCCTCGTTCTCCCTCTTAGAGAACCTGACAAGCTACCGAGAGACTATTGCCCACTTGGGAGAGCCTGGTAAGCTCCCTGTGGTGTATTCATATCCAAAATACAGTAACAGATATATACATACCTCTCAGAGAGCCCGGCAAGCTACCGAGAGTATCCTGCCTGCACGGCAGAGCCTGGCAAGGTACCCATCGCATATTCTATATGCCAAAAACAGTAACAATAGGTCTCATTTCCCTGACCCTGTAAGACCCTCCAGTCAAAAATGATGAGTAAAGAGATGCTGCTAAAATCTCAGGGCTGAGTGTAATAGAGACGTTACTGGTGCCTGCTCGAGTAAATCGACGAACAACGAACAATGGGATAACAGTGATTCAGTAATATAGGGGCTGGTAATATTCTCTTTCTTGATAAGTGTAATAGTTCTATAAGTGGTTTTTTCTTCTTTTCCTTTTTTTGATTTTGGGGCCACACCGGCTAGTGATCAGGGCTTACTTTTGGTTAGTGTTTGAGGATTACTCCTGGTAGTACTCAGGGTACCATATGTGGTGCTGTGACTCAAATCAAAGTTGTCCTTATGCACGACAAAACACATTAACCCCTACACTTATTTTTAATTTTAAATTAGGTTACCTATTTATCTATACTTTTATTTAAATAGGTGTACTTTGGGCCTGAGAGATAGTCAAAAGTTAAGGCACTTTTTCAGTATACAGCTGCAGCAGTGACTCTGGTTTGAGTCCTGGCACAGCATATGGGCTGTCAAGCACAGCCAGGTGTGGCTCCTGTGACTCCTGAGCACTGTGGGATGTGCCCCTGCCTCCTTACACATATGTTTTTATATATTTTTCAAAGGAGAACTTTATATGAATGAGGATATCAGAGATAGCAATATAGAAAGATTAATGCCCAGACCTGCTTCTCAATAAATAAATAAAATTTATTACACTTGGCATGTAAATAAACTTCTCACAATTAGTTTATTTTTGCTACTTGGAAGAATAGTAGTAAAAATGATGTTTGCTACTAGTCTACTAGTTAAACATTAATGGAGGACAGTTTTTTTAAAAAAAATCATTAGAGAATACAGGTCCTTGGAATCAAATTTGAAAACTTGTAGCGTAATTATTTTCCTATACTCATGTATCTTTATTGATTAAAGCAGTCTTTTAAATCAGACCTAGATGTGAATTGACCAGAGGATCCTTGTAAAATTAACAGCTAGGAAAAAAATGAGAATACTCATCATATCTTGAGAAATCAAGAATTTTTATCCCTTCTATTTTAAAATCACCTGTGAATTCCTCTTTCAGGAAGATTGTTAATAGTTACACAGAAGAAATAGCATTGCAGAGTATTATCTAGTAATGAAAGAGAATATTAAAATTATTTCTTTTTATGTTGATATGGATCAAAGTTGCGACTTCAAAATACCAATGATAAAAATAAGTTTCTAGATTACTGCTTGCTAAGGATAATACTCATTAGTGTTCATTTCTCATGCTTTGGATTAAAGAAACTATTTGAAGGTAAACAAGAAAAACATGCATTTATTTGCTGATTATAAAGTGATACTTTTTTTGGACATACATAGTGTTATGTCTTACAAAAATAGTAGAAATTCTATTTGTTAAATAACTATTGCCAGATTGACTTATTTTCTGGAAAAAAAACATATAATGCTATTTAAATACCTGAAATATAAAAATGGATTCTAATAAAGCAGTCAAATATTCCAGAGAAGAACATAAAATCTCCAAGTGTTGTGAAGAGTATCATAAATACCTATCTTAAGAAGCTCAATTAAAGTTTGGAAATAATAATTTTGTTGTTAAATCTCTGAAGAGCTGCAATAGTGAGATCACCTTGAGGTAGAATCCAAAAAAGCTAGTTTTAAATATTGTACTCCTGGAGCAATGATTGATTCTCCAGAGTAAATTTCTGGGTAATGTCTGCTTAGAGACCTCTAAGAAATGAAAGGGAGTGTGTGTGTGTGTGTGCGTGTGTGTGTGTGTGTGTGTGTGTGTGTGTGTGTGTGTGTGTGAGAGAGAGAGAGAGAGAGAGAGAGAGAGAGAGAGAGAGAGAGCGATAGAGGGAGGGGGAGAGTGTGTTTATTTGTATGTGTACAGATGCACAACAAATCTGTTAGTGCAGCATGAACCCTCTTTGGAGCCCTCATCTAGGCAGAAGAATGTTTGGCAATCATCTATCTCTTTGTGAGAAAAGGTAGCTTATAATGAGGAATAGAATCGTATATGTATTTTTTCTTTAATTATTGATTAAAATGAGAAATAGCTAACAATATCCAGAGCTTTTCATTATGCTCTATTATATCCTTTCCAAATTGGTTGCCTTTAAATGGTGTGAACTTATAAAAAAAGAAAAAGAATGTCAAACTGAACTAAAATATTTGAAGCAAAATAAGGAAAAAGCTTGTGAGATTCGTGATCAAATCACTAATAAGGAAGCCCAGTTAGCATCTTCAAAGGAAATTGTGAAATCCTATGAAAACGAACTTGACCCATTAAAGGTAAAATGATTTCTTGCATGTAGGGTGAAATTTACTTTTTTACCATAGTAGGTAGCTCTCATGCCTAAAGCACTTTATTTTTATGTGAATTTGAGTGGTGTATCTATTTCTTAAAAAAAGTAATTAAAGATTATGTAAGGTTATAGTTAATGACTTAGGTATATATCTATCTATCAAATAATTAGTCTTAGGTGCCCAGAGAGCTTAAGTTTTGAGAATCAACCAGTTTATAATACTAAATAGAACCAGGCTGAAGTACCCTGGTAGCCAAAGACCTCCGGAACCCTGCCACAGCCATGCTCAAGGCCCCTCTCCACACGTTTGGACAAGCCTCACGCATGATGGAACCGGCAGAGGAACCCAGGTGTGTGGGACCTGGGGCTGAGATCTCCAAGCCTGCTTGGATCGGGACTGGGCCTCTTCCACCCAGATATTCCATTTTCTTTTAGCTAGGCAGTCACACCCAGAAACTGCTCCTGGCACTGTGTAATCCCATCAGTGGCCAATATCCAGAGACTATAAAACCAAGCGCCCAGAAGACATCTTATAGTCTAGTTCTCCCCCTCGGAGAACCTGGCAAACTACTGAGAGTTTCCTGCTCTCATGGGAGAGCCTGGCAATCCCTATGGCGTATTCATATGCCAAAACCCAGTAACAATGATGGGTTTTTGGTCTCATTCCCCTGACCCTGAAAGAGCCTCCAATGTCGCATCGTTGGGAAGAATGAGTAAAGAGAGGCTTCTAAAATCTCAGCGCTAGGATGAATGGAGACGTTACTGAGACTGCATGAGAAAATCGATGATCAATGGGATGATGATGATGATGGAAGATAATCTAGAAATAAAAACAGAATATGTAAAGGGCAATATCATTGGGCAGTAGATTTGGCAGTGACTTTAGGAATTACTTAATATGGTGCATTCAAACTGTGCATCGGGAAGTTTGGGAATTTCAGTAATTCGGTGAGGGAAAGGCTAGAACTGGGGGCTGTGGAATTTAACCTTGGGTTTATACAGGTTGCTTTTGTCTTTTTAAGTTTTGTTTTGTTTTATTTTGCTTTTTGGGTCACACCCGGCGGCGATGCACAGGAGTTACTCCTGGCTCTGCACTCAGGAATTACTCTTGGCATTGCTCAGGGGACCATATGGGATGCTGGGAATCGAACCCAGATTGGCTGCATGCAAGGCAAATGCCCTACCCACTGTGCTATCACTCCAGCCCCCTAAATTTTTATTTTTTAAAGTTTCATTTTGTTTAGGCACTGTGGTTTATGAAACTTTTAATAGCAGACTTTTGGGGACTGAGTGTTCTAGTGGGTTTCAGTGTTCCAAAGTTGCCACCATTGTCAGTGTCCCTCCACCAATGACCCAAGGATCTCCTTCTCCCCACCCTGCCTCCTTAGGAAACACTTTAAAACAGGACTTACTATGGTGTGGGTAACACATTTACAATAGTGTTGACTCTGACCACTTAACTGTACAAGGATACCTTATTTTTATCTTGAGTTCTCACTTGCAGTTTTGCTTAAAGAATACATTTTTAAAAACTAGTTTGAAAACCATTGCATTGGCATAAAATACACATCAGCTTCTGCTTCCATATTCATGTAAACTGTGGCTTAGTACTGTAGCTTTTACCAAATTTCATGATTGGTAGAGGTGAGGCAAGAACTGAAGCCATATTTTAATGTCTAATGGGTTTCCTTAACATTGTGGATAACAATCTACTCCCAATTCCGTACCCATCAACTAAATATTTGTTAATGATAGTATATTGTTTAGTGTCTTTGCTACCTTAAGCAGCACAGGAAGAAACACAATCAAGTATGATGTTATAAGAAAGCTGCTGGAAGGATTTTAAAGTGGAAAGCATTGGCACTAATTGATAGAGACCCCAGTTTGTATGCTGCATGAGGATCTGAGTTTCATCCCTGGCAGTTTCCACATGCCCAGTGCAATCATCAGTGCTGCCAGTCTGATCCTGGTGCTACAGCCAAGTGACTCACTCAGACACACTTCAACTAAGTGCAACCCTTGGCATTAATGAACCAAATGCATGAACCTTGCAACCAAGCATGGTTGAGTCCCAGAGCACTGCAACAACTACAACTTAGAGAAGGGAGAAACAAACTAGTATTAGAATGAATTTGTTGGAGGAGTATTTTTCATGGATGTGTGTCAATATTGTGCCCTGGGCTTAAAGTAGCTTAGCTGTAAGTACCTTGACGTAGTGAAAATAATGACTAAGAGACCCAAGGTCCCCAAACAAACAAACAAATAAGTAATCAAGTAAAATTGGAAATATTTTCACAGTAAATATCTAAGATTCACCAGAATGTAGTGCTCTATATCTTGAGTCAGCATGATAATTTTATCTGATATAACAAAATGTAGGAAATTGAAAGCATATATGAATTGGTAGGTATGCTCATTTGTCTTCTATATATACACACATACATGTATATATGTATGCACACATATATGTGCATATATGTATATATGCATACATACATATACACACATTTCAGAAAAGAGACTTACAGTGCACCATTTTCCTCTGCATTTCTTCTGTTTCCCCACTCTCCTTTCTTATTGTCTTTCTTTGTGTATTAGTCAAGTACTGTAATGTGCTCAGTACTATAAACATTTTTTTAGCTAAATACTAAAATCTTATACCAAAATTAATTGAAATGATTAGAGCTTACAAATGGCCATAATGGAAATGTCAGGATCAACTTTGTTGTTACAGTTGTATCTAGAAGAGGTGTTGATTACTGTAATTCTAAAATTCAAACATTCTTCTATTTTCTCTAGTTTCCTCAGTTGAAAAATGGGAATGTCATTTGTTAAGGCACATTTTATATAACTAATTGCTGAATTAGCATACCTAGGGCCTGATGAGAAGGGTGGCAGATGCCAGCCAAGAGTAGGAACTATGGTGTTCACCGACTCTGAGATCTTTGAGTGTTAGAAGGCATAACTCAAAGTGCTGAGCTATATTTCTCTTGATAAAAGACCATTCTCCCCTTTCATCTAACTGACAACTTAGAAATCCAGCTTTCTCTAGGTTGATTGTGTTTCTTTGTCTAAGGTCAAATTTATAGTTTATTCTTGTTTGGCTATATTTAGATCCACCACTTTTACTTAGGAATGCCAATTCCAAGGGATATTGTCAAATAAGGTAGTCATAATCAAACATGCCATATAAGAATATGAAAAGGCTTCCATAAACCATAAGTGTTATAAAATGTACACGTTTTGTTCTGTTTCTTCACTTTCTTTACCAGGTGAATCTCTCTATTTTAGCAAAATGTTTACACTTTAGACAGGGAGTAAAATACAGAAATTAATTATAGTCATAGACAACTTTCAGTGAGAAGCATGTCACCAGGGTGTTATTTATGGCTGAATATGAGAGAAAGGACCTCCATTACTTATCATTTAAATGTGTCTTGATAAAGCTCAGCAGTGGAATTCTAACAGTTTGGCAAGTCTATTAATAGTTGTAGTAAAGTGACTAATGTTATTCCTTCATGACTAGTTCCTTCCCTGACCTTTCTGTGGGCATCCCACAAAGCTTTATGTTTGATCTAAATTAAATGTTCAGTATCACAGGGCAGTAACAGAGATGAGTATAGTGATAAAATGAATTTACTTATTTTTGTATGCATGTATGTATGAATTCATTCATTCATCTTTTCATTCAGGAATATGGCCTAATATTCATCAGACACTGAGCTCAGTAAAAATTGCTATTGTTAAAATTTGGGAGCAAACGGTGGTGTTTGCACTTCCCTAGCTACTCATCTGCAGCCTGTACTCTGGGCTCCCAGCGAGGGGCGCAGGAATAAGAGCATGGAATGCGTATTTCACAGGTGTTAGTGCTTGGAATGATTGATGAAATTTAAATTTGGAATCAAACACCAGCTTTCTCAGGTATTCATGATCATCTAGATAGTCTAATATTAACCTCCTAGGTCAATTTCAGTAGCAAAGAACAGAATCTTTCAGTAGAAGCTCAACAGCTAGCTAGAATGCTCTGAATTTGAAGCTGCAGTTCGTCTTGATATTATTACTAATCAGAGCACCTTCTTCCGTTATTGTGGATGCTTATAAACTGCAGACTGCATGCAGTTCATGAATTTGGCTGCTTTTCCATAGCTGCTATGAAAATTGCAAACAAAATTGCTTTTCATTTTGCTTTGACAGGCAGTTTTAATTTTATTCATCATTTTAGCAAATTGTATAACATTTCAGTTGTGTGCAGCATTGCCTTTGTCTTTTTTTGTGCTATATTTATGCTGAAAATATGAAAACAACAATAAAGAAGAGACCAATAATAGCGTCTTGTAGTAAAAAGGGCTTATTAAAAGGATATTTTCTGCCTGGGTGAAAAACTTCCTTGAACATGCCATAAATAGTTTATAACACACAGAGCTACACTTTTATTATCTGTAGAAGTTGATTGTCTAGCTCGCCACATTTTTAAAATTAAAAAATAATTCGCTTCCAATTTTGAATTTATGTTTTGTTTACACAGACCATGTCACGGTCTAATTAGACAATGGCTATCTGTTTGAAGTCATCTAAGAGACTTAAGTAAATCTTGGATGCACAAGAGAGTTGGGGGGAAGTGGGGAGTATGCTGACTAGGGCAAATGGGGGAAAAGTTGTAAAGATTTATCTGAGAGCAAAGTGTGTACTTTCCATTTTGTAGAAAAATTGCTAATACAATCACAGCCAATGGTTTGGTTTTATTACGTGTTTCCCGAGCTCTTCATTGTAGTTCAGCAATATGAGGAGCCCTGCAAGCAAGCAATAAAAACAGAGCAGATTCTGTGCTTGCCTTATTCATTGATGTCTCTTGCACAAGGCAAGTTCTGTTCAAATAA
>NC_073303.1:336318495-336418495 GCF_027595985.1 Sorex araneus | reverse complement strand
GTCGGTATGACAGTATAGTTATAGAAGTTCTAAAAATCAGAAAATAAAGTAAAGCTTCAGAAGTGGATCTAATATGTGTGTGCGTAAACATCACACACACACACATATGCATGTTTGCTTGCGTACAAAAGGTAGGAGGGATTCTACCACATGAAACAAGAGGCTGGTTATTTCTTAAATTTTTAAACGAATAAAGCAATACAAAATCTACTTCTGTCCCTTATTATTTTTCATAAAGGGAAAGAAAAATATCCTTGTGTGTGCACTTTTCTAGATCTTTCCTTGACTGTCTTTTGACACCATGTCACCTGACCTTATCAGGAGGGAACTGGGGGCTGGGGCTCATGTTTACCCAGGCCCCTCCAGGGACTGAACACTACCTTTGAGTCCAGCTTCTTTCAGCCCCACAGACAAAGACAAGGAGAACATTCTCACAGGACTCAGCCATCCCGTTTAAAACAGTTCCAGCTGTTGCTGCTCATGGATTTTCTCTTTTTTTTTGGGGGGGGGGTGGTAGGAGGGGTATTTGCTTTTTAGGTGTGGCTACGTCCAGAGAGCTGTCTCCAGACATTGATTTTTGAACTGATTCTGATTGTATAGCGGTGAGGGGATTAAAATACCAACTGTTTTGGTATTTGGCAAATTATTAAAAAAAGAAAAAGACTTTAAATGCTAGTCAACTATGCAAAAGGAATTCAGGAAATCTTGATTTTTGAAGATAGAATCAGATGTTTGCTACCCAAATTTATAACACGCTTAGGTTGTTTCACAGCATAGTGCTGTATTTTATATTGTACACTTCAGATCATGTGTAACTGTTGAATAATTTCCCTGACTGTTCACCCCCTCACACTTCCTATTGAAACGTCAAGAGGAGGAGATGATATGATACGAAATGCAAACATAGAAACTTTGGGGTTTTGTTTTTAAACTCGTGCTCTTGCTGATACAGCTAGTTCTCTGTGAGGGTTTTATAGGAGTATTTGTTGTGGCCCAGTAATTGGAGACCGACCTTAGCTTTTAATTAGCCAGGGTTAGCCCGGGATGAGGGAAGAGCCCTTCAATTGGATGCAGATTGTGATCCTTGCTTGAGTGCTGGCTAATTCAAGAGTTAAGATGAGTGAGGCGCTGCCGAGTGGGAGTGTATGATGTTCAGAGCCAGGCAACTGGGGTGAAATTCTACCGCAGAAGGGAGGCAACTTTTCAAAGTTCTATGAGCGAGAGACTTTTCTCTGAGGACAAAAAAAATGAGTGGAGGTGATTTTTGATATGTGTTAGAGGCTCTCGCCAGCCTTCCTGTGAGAGTTTGGTCGTTCTTACTGGATAGAGAGCTCGCCCTGTTCACTGTTCAGTACACAAAAAGAAGGGCCAGCTGCCTTTTGGACAAAGCAGGCACGCTGTGGTGAAAGTCATTCTCTGTATGCTTAATGTATTTGAGGAAAGTGTTTTGTGCTTAAGCACTTTTAAGTATCCATTGGAACACTTGAATCTGGCGCCCTAAAAAAATTTAAAAGCTCTTTTATCTGTGCTCCACGTGGTGCCTTTCACTTAGAAATCTTCTATGTTCTTTGCTGTCCTTGTCAATATGAAAGTACTTAATTTTTGCAGGATTTTTTTTTTTTTGCTTTTGTTTTGGCTTTAAAAAAAAATGGAAAAATTCAGGTGTCCCAGGAAAAGCTTAGAAGAAAAGAAGAATTTGTAATAGAATTTTTTGCTAATATACTCTTTCCATTTTAGGTATGGTATTTTGTATATAATTTAACATTGTTTTAGCCTTCTGATTAGTCCCTTAAAAAATATTTCTTTGATAGTGTACGCTATTTGTAAAGGTTAGTTGCTTGTGGCACATCCACATTGTTTTTTTATTCCCCTTAACAACACACAACTCTCTCCCTCTCTCCCTCTCTCTCACCCCTCCCCCTGCCCCTTTTATGAATTCCGTACTTGGTCAGTGGGTTGAATTAGTTTTACCATAGTCCTCTTTTCAGACAGTGATCTGTCTTGTTCCTGAACCTGGTCCTGCCTCCCTGAGGCTGGGTGTGACGGACCAGCCTTAGCTCTGCTTCCTGGCCTAGTGGCCAGGCAGGTTAGAGCTCATGCTTGTGAGACATGATTCTCACCCCGCTCTTCTCTTAGCTTGCCCGGTGTTCTTTGACCCTCCGGTCGGTCTTCCATTGCAGCGCCCTTTCCTCGCTGTGGTCTACATTCGCATTTGGCTCAGTTGAGCTCCAAAGACTCCCGAGAAGCCCCTCAGGAAAGGTGTTAGGAGTTTAGTAGGAAGAAAGAAATACTTGATAGATACAGTCAAAGTTGCTCTGTGTCCTCCATGTTTCCTCCATACTATAGAATGGAACCAAAGAGCGCGGTGTGTGTGTGTGTGTGTGTGTGTGTGTGTGTGTGTGTGTTTACTTTTGTTTTCTGAAACCCTTGATTGTGTTTAGTTCCAAAGTGGGAAGCGATTTCCCAAGAAACTATTCTCTTAGGAAGGATGTAAAGGCGGTTTTTAAAAGGTGGTTTTCAAATTGGAAACCCGTTTTGAATCAAAGGTACAAACATTTGCCCAGAATGTGAAAGAATTTTTTTTTTTCTGCTAGTTTTAGGCCAGCAGGATTCTAGTAAATGCTGATTAAGTACCGCCTGTGACTCCTTCTGTTATTTTTGACCATGTGTTTTGTGAGCGCACCTGCCTGATAAGAAGCTCCAGCCTCCACTGGGCAGTCACAGGCCTCTCAAAGTCGGCCACACATGGTCTTTTTGGGAAGACTCTTATCAGTGTGTTCATGAAAGGAAAGTCAGATTTTTTTTTTCTTTTTGGGTCAGACTCGGCGATGCACAGAGGTTACTCTTGGCTCATGCACTCAGGAATTACTTCTGGTAGTGCTCAGGGTACCATATGGGATGCTGGGAGTCAAACCCAGGTTGGCCGAATGCAAGGCAAACTCCCTACCCACTGTACTATCGCTCCAGCCCCAGGGGAAGGCAGATTGCTTGGGCACAATTCTCAGTTTTTTAGCTCCACCTGTTATAAGCTCTGTCATTTGGGGAAATTACTTGAAGCCTTTGTGCTTCTGTGTCTGTAAAATGGGCGCTAGTAACAGTAACTTGTAGAATAATCTTAAGACATGAAAGAGGGGCTGATGTGAAGCTCTATGTAGGTATGAACACAGACTAAATATTTTTCTTTCTTAACCCTAGTAGAGCAACTCATTAGGGAACCTGTATTGTTATCCACATTTTGCTTTTGCATAAAATACATCCCATTAAACTAACATGGTAACTTTTGATTTATCTAAGTAAAAATGGGATTAAGTTTTGTATTAAAGATGGAAAACAAGAGCCCCTGCTTGCCCTCTGTATATAGGAATGAGAATATCCCAGCTCTGCTTGATAATTTATGTTGCATAACAGTAGCAAAATCAAAGTAGGTTTCCATAAAGAGTAACTTTCTCGTGTGTGTGTGTGTGTGTGTGTGTGTGTGAGATTGCCTCACTTTTCTTATCATTCTTTAAATTCCTGATTGACTATGAGAAGTTTGTGCAGGTAAGTTACCACACAAAACTTGGATGACAAAGATGGAGAACATTTACTGGTTGTGAAGTTCTTGTTTATTTGGCTCTTGACTCTTTCCTCCTATTTTTATTGGTTGTAGATAGGATATGAAAAGGAGTTTCATAGCTAGGAAGTAGAGAATGAGGACACTCCAGGCAAAAGAAATGATTAGTGTAGAAAAAATGCAAGGATTTGAACACATGATTTTGACTGCTAGGAGACTGAGACAGTTCTTAGGAGTCTTTACAGTGAGGTGATAGATCTGTGATATACATTCATTTGTCTTATTCCTGGTTACCTCATGAAGCTAATTTTGAAACAAATATATACTTAAAAAGTTTGAAAATTTTTCAATGTGTCAATGCAGTTTATTCTTGTTTCTTATTTTTATACACAGAAAACAATTACTCAGACTCAAATAAAGTTGGATCAGTGGTTATGTGCTCTCTGGTTTGCAGAAAAATCACTCTTGCATGGGAGTTAGCTTTACCTTGGCTTTCTGCTTCATCTTTCTTTTAGGGCTATTCAGAACCCTTTAGAATTGAGTCATCTTGTGTGTAATTCTGGACCTGATGTGTGTGTCTGTGTGTGTGTGTGTTCACGCATGCGCATGCATGTGCCCGTCTGGGATTGATTTGGGTATAGAATCTCATCAAGAAATGATTATAGTGTGTGAAACAAACAAAAGAGATACAAAGGGGTATGAGAAAGATATTTTGCTCCTCTTCTATATCTCATCACTTTTTATGAAAAAATAGTCTGGAAAAAGTGGTGTGTGTTTGTGTGTGTGTGTCTTGTGGTTACAATACTGTCATGTGCACTCAACTACAGTGTGGGCATTTAACCTTTATAGTGGTTACTTACTGGTGGTGTGTCTTTATTCTATGTATATGTTGGAGGCATTTCTCTGACATTTCCTCCCTATTTTCAGAGCCGGGAAGGTTTGCAGCAGGACAGCCATCTGCCAGGGCTGTGGTGGAGGGACGTAGGGAGTCTGCATTTGGGTGGTGACTGTGGGGGTGCATTGAGCGTGATGTCCTCCAAGGATCCTTCCATCTCTGTGCCTGTGATTCTGTGAAATAATTTGACTCTAATGTAGTGCCAGGGACATTTCTTTGAAGCCTAATGTGGTATCATATCCTTTATCAATATATTGTATCACTGCAGTTTGTGACATTATGCTGTAAAATGCTAGACCGTAAAAGCCTATAATTTATAAGGCTATATTAGGTACTTACTTTATGTATTATAGCCTGATAGCCTTGTAATTCAACATTGCCTATCATTTATTCTATATATAATTCCATGGAGGTTTCTGGTGACATTATAAACCACAAAAGCAGAGCTCAAGTGGTTAGTCATTAGAACCCCAAGATAGAAATACCTTGTATTACATTATTCAGTATTTATTATTTTCCATAATGTGAAGTTAAAACACTTGGATTTGAAACATTTTCTATTTACATTCCACATCACGGTATTCATATACATGTCAATCAGAAGTGCTCTGGTTGAATACCACATCACAACCATATGTGACCTTGTTTTCATATGACATGTGTGTTTGTTATACAAGGCTGTGTTGTCCATTCCACTGCATAACAAGATTTTCCCCTGGCCTATTATCAAAGAAGAAATTCTGCTGCCCATTCATTATGAAGGTTTTTGTTGCCTATGAACTTAAGAAAAAGCAAATGACTTTTGTTTTTGAATGAATTTTAAGTCATTCACACAGAATTTGGTGAAAAAATAAATACTCTATCATGCTCTTTTACACCAAACCGCTATGTAGTACTGGTAATGGGCCAAGAGCTATAGTTACACTAACATGTTGAAATGCATTAGATCATTATAGTAGATGGCTGTAATATATATTTAAATTGTCTGTGTGTCCAAACCAATTAAATAATAAACTTTGACTGATGCAGTGCTCTTACAGAAAGTTGGTTCTTGTTTTACAAGGAGTTCTGCTCTCTTACCCCCCGCCCCCCCGCCCAACCTTCTCACTCCTTTCCATACTTCTCTTTACTTTCTTAGGACACTTTGGTAAGGGAAGCCATGGGTAGTGTGGCTGAGGTCCCTAACTGCAGAAACTGGTATATTTCATTCAGATTTAAAATAGAGTCTTTACCCCTCCTCTTTCCCAGAAGCCCCAGTCTTTTCTCAACTTACATTGAGATCAGTAGAGGCTAAGAGTTTAGAAAAAGAGCAAGATAACTAAAAGTTAATAAAATAACCGAGTTATAAAGTATCTGAAGGCAACCTACTGTAAAAATGACCTGTTTTATGACATCACATTAGAATAACTATTCACAGTGGTGAGCAGGTCTATAGAGAATCTGTGGTTATAGTCATTTATTATTTCTTGAAAGTGAATGAAGAGTATTTAAAAAGAAGACAGGGAGAGGAAGAAGAATTGAAGAGCAGCAAGCCGACTGCTTTTGCTTTAAATCAGTGCAATTTCTTTTCTAACCAGTAAGTGACTTGAAAGTATTGAAAGATAAACAACCCGAGCAAGGGTCTTGGATTTGTGCCATATGCTGGGATCTCAATTAAGGGATGACACTCTTCCATTTTATCAAAAGTGAGGCTGTGTTCTGTGGCTCAGTGAATCAGTCAGTGGTCTGTTCCAGTCAGGGGCCTTGGCAATGCAAGGGTATAACTACTTACATTAGCATTAACAGGGACTTCGCAGCACAGATCTCTTCAAATTGATCAAAGAATACACCCCTACAGGAGAAAAATGGATAGAAGAGTGGGGGTTTAAATTTACTTAAATCTCATCTTTGTTAGGAATACTTACCTCTTTGTCATGTGCTGAGGCATTTACTGATGAGTAAGTACCATGGAAAATTGCAAATACTAGAACTCAGATTCTCTATGGAAAACTGAGATTTTAAGTGCTGCTCAAAGTACAACTTGTAGGGAATATCGGAATTGCCACATTTTGGGGTGCATGAATAGCAGTTTTCTCCATTTTCTCAGTAATTTGCATCGCCTGAGCTGTCATTATTTTGTAGTAGCACCATTTTTTCTATATTTCACTTAAAGGGTGACATTTTCTAAATGATAGAAGTAAAGGAATACATTTTTCTTATTTTGTAATTTACACCAGATTAAAGAAGACTTAGCATTGTCATAAAATTTGGATATGATGGATCTTATGTTTTAACTGGATTGTGGGTGTAGGAAAATCTACCAGCGCATTAATTTTAATGGAAAATCTTGGCATCCTAGAAAAATATTTTGAATGATAAGTCATGTTAATTTTTTTCCCAGCGATTTCCTTCTTGTGAAAATTTGTCACCTTGACTCTTTATTTTTCTGTATCATCCTGGGTGACTCTTGATTCATGATAATGGTGACTGGTTATGTATACTGTGTGATATTATCAACCATAAAAATTATTGTATAGGTAATAACTTAGTTACATAGTGAATGATCTGATTCTGAACCTAAATAGCTCCATGAAATACTTTCTTTTACCTGTGTTCTTGAGTCAATGAGGACATGACTTTAGACGCGCATTTCCATTCTTCCACTAGCCTTTTGTCACCCTAGTGTTTATGAGTACAAAGATGTGGCCACTTGACTTGAAAGTGTAGGCTTTGACTTCTACTTTGGTGTGACTCACTAATAATGGCTAATTTAAAAACCTAAATTAGATTTATGTAGTTTTGTTTGTCTTCATTTTGCCCTAAGCCAAACTTTCTCTTGCTTCCTGCTGATGAAAAACTAGCTGAATGGGTAATAGGACAGGAAAATAACATTGTGTTAAAGCCCACACATCTAATGGTGGAATGGAGAAGAACAGTGGAAAGATGATAATATCCGATGGACTTTTGCTTCAACTTGATGTATAATGTTTATACTCCCTTCTCAGACATTGTGAAGCAGTGGATACATTATGTTAGTTGTAATCTCCACTTCCTTTTAACTTTAAGTTTGGAATTAGTAATCTCATTTTATTTTTGGATATAAAATTAATGTAAATGAAATGTATCTGATTTCACTACTTCATAGATATACAAGAAATGATTGATTTCTAATATATTAATGAGCCTTTGTAAAAGACCACGTAAAAGTAAAGCATAAGATGCATATTAAACTCATTTCAGTTTCAGTGAGCTCTCTTATCCTTGAATGAGGCAGACAACATTAATGCATTATGTTCATATGTGGAGGGAAATGAGGCCCATAAGTACTTCCTCTGCTGTCCAAGTATCCATTTTGAGTAGTGCTCTCTCTGTCTCTATGTATTCAGCATTAAAGTGATATTTTACATTGCTTAAAAATTATGTGAGTGTTTGTTGCTGTTGTGTAGGAAGGAAATAAATCAAGGGCTTTTGTGGGATTTTAAATTCTTCCCAAGAGGAAAGAACTAATATTAAGGCCTTCACAAGTGGGATTAATTTTGTGTATCTCTCAGGAGTCTATTGAGTATTATATTTATACATTATAAAATGTGTTTTGATATGCCTTAAATTAATATTTTTCTATCTGCAGAGTGAGTGTGAAGGTAGCAGTTTCTGTCTGGTGGGAGTCAGGGAGGAAAGGGAAAGGAAAAGAAGTGATCCAGCCCTTTATGTTGTTTGGGGAGGGTGTGCGTGTCATTGGTCTCATACTCAGATCATTTTCTCTGGGGCCCTGGGTGAGCCTCACAGGCAAATATTTACTTGCATGGTGGAAGTCAGAGGGAAAAAAGTCTCTGCTTGGTCCACTACCACTTTTAAAATTTTGCTTTTAAAATTTATGCCCTTAAAAGTATGCTCTTTTTGCACATGGTGCTGGTGGCTGATTGCCAAACTTTGTGCGTCTCCGACATCAATAGCAGCTTCCCTGGACGTCTTTTAGCAGATGCTGTCAACTCATCACCTTTCTCTCACTCCCTCACGCTGCCTTCATGGATCACTGCATGTGCTGGTGCTCATGTGTCAAGGGGAAGGGCACAGCTGCAAAAAGGGTCACCCCTGGGGGCCTGGGCTTCCTGTCTCCATGGCGGAGGCAGTCCTGGTCAGTCGAGCCCTGTGACCTGTTTCCCCTTCCTTTCCTTATATTTGTTTGGCAGGAAAACCCATTGGCCCTGTCTTGAACACTCAGTGTGGGCCGAGGGGGGAGAAGGAGAGAGGGAGGGAGTGGTCTCTGAGAATGTAGTCATTTGTCATCGTGTTTATGACCTCGGTAATCGAAAGGAGTTATTTTGAAACTAAGATGCATTTCTTGCTGTCTGGTTAATGATCTTTCTTAAGAGTAAATGGGTGGGTGTGTTAGAGATAACACTGCAGTGTGAATCGTTGCCTGGGTGGTCTATGAATCAAAGGCTAAAGATTCTGTGTTTATTTTCATTTGGTCACAAACTTAAATCTATCGGATTGACTCAGCCAACAAGAGCTCTAGATAGATCATAGTAATAAGATTTTAAAAAAATTGTATCTGTCCCCTTTTTAGTGAAGCTGTGATGTGGCTTCACTATCTTTTTTCTTGTTGCTCCACAGGCTGTATTGAAAGAAACGTGCAAGTTCATCTTATGCCAAACCTTGGTTACCTGATAGAAAGGTTTATTCAAATGTTTGTCATACTCTTGTGACTTTGATCACAGCAGGATTCAGTAGCCCCACAATTCGACAGGAAATCCACCGTAAATTTTTCAGTTCCTTGATGATTGAGTGTTTGCACTGTAGCAAGTTTTTTTGGCAATATTTTATGGGTTGTATAAAAAATTTGTTTTGAATGAAAGCCCAGATAATGTTTGTAAGTTTTCCTCTTTTTCTGTACTTCTGATTTTCTGTTCCTGCCCACCACCCCCACTTAGGGCTTTGAACATCCCCTCCCCTTGCCCCCCCCCACCCTGTGCTCTAGTGGTTGATTGAACAGTAGGACACTGAGGTACTTGCCATGCCTGACAGACATAAAGTTAAATATACAACAATGAGGAAGGAATCTAGGGGACAAGCTATAAGTCCCACAACGGACTTTAAGATGCTGTAAATATATTCAAATGACAACTCTCCTATCCACTAGACACAACATCTTATTTCATTTTGAAAACAAGGCTGAAGAATGCCCCAAGAATTTTGCATTGAGTGTCTGGCGGCATGCAAGTATTTCTTCATTATTCCAAAGTGCCTGCCCACAACTGTGTCATAAATATAAGAAGATTTGGCTATGGTGGACTTTGTTGCATTTTCCTTTCCAGGAGGGGGATTAACCCTCCTCCCATTTTGTTGCAGCCATAGTTTCTCCATTTTTCTGTAACGTGTTATCTTTAAAAATATTTTGTCTGAGAGATTTTATTTATATTACATTCACTGTTAATAAATGCCATGTGTTTGACTGTCTTCAGCATCATGGTGCTAGTTTTCAGTTCATACACTTAGATGACAGCACCGGAGAATCAGTTGACTCCCTTGGGTTTGGGCGGCAGAGCCTAGAAACCACACCTCCCTGGGAAAATATCCTTAATTTTTCATAAAGCAGGCTGAAAAAAAACACTGATTTTTCTGAGGGATATTTTGGGTGCATGTTTGCTGACTCCTTAGTGTTCTGTTGTAAAATTCCTCTACTGTATTGCAAAGGCGTCTCTCTACTCCAGGATCAGGAACTATCAGAGACTCCGGAAGGCAAGGCACCAGATTATTTACATCAAGTTCAGAACTTCTTCTGTCATTATTTGGAAGTGAAAAGAAAGAGACAAGTGGGTCTGGAGACATGGGTTCCACATTTAGAACCACCTTCTTCTTTCCTTTCAGTTTGTAGGCACTGTTTCACTTTTCTGCCCTTCTAGTTCCTTGTTAGCTGACATCATTGGACTGTTACATCCCTTTCCCTGAGGTTCAGGGGCTCTACTCAATATATCTTATATTAATATATATATATATATCAGGAAATTACTCAGTCCCAAATTAGCCATAATGCACAGATGGCAAGGTATTTGTTTTGTTTGGGGGGTCACACCCAGCAGTGCTCAGGGATCACTTGTGTTGGGGCTCAGGAGAGCATTTGGGGTACCAGGGATCGAATCCAGGTCATGTGTAAGGCCAGGACCTTTGCCACCCTATTATCTCTCTAGCTCAGGTTTCTTAAAATAATGTTTCTGCAAGAGGCCCCATGATTGACAGGACTGTTAGTGGCAGGGTTTCAAGCAAGTGTTCTGCCACATCCCTCAAGTCAGTGTCCACTTCCTTTCCCTTTATCTTAGTATCTCCCCACCCATGGTAAGCTCAGTTCTGTAGACCAATTTTCATGTTCTGTTATCCCCTTGCTATGTTTACTTATATCACATAAATAAGGCAGATCAGAATAATTTTTTTTTTTTACTTTCTGGGTCACACCGGATGATGCACAGGGGTTACTCCTGGCTCATGCACTCAGGAATTAACTCCTGGCGGTACTCAGGGGACCATATGGGATGCTGGGAATTGAACCCAGGTCGGCTGAGTGCAAGGCAAATGCCCTACCCGCTGTGCTATCGCTCCAGCCCCAAAAAGAATAAAAAACTTAAAAGTGAAAACAAGCAGCCCTGAATAAGAAGATTTGTAGAATTCATAACTAATGTATATGTAATAAATATGTGGTGCTTTCTATATTCTAAACTTTTTTCTAAGTACTACAGACAACCTCAGAATGACCTGATTTAATTATTATTTTATTATCATCACATTTTACAGATGGGAAAACTGTGGAACACGGATGGATAAGTACCTTGTGTAAAATCGCGTAAATAGTGAATGATGAAGCTGGAGTTTTTGAACTCGCTCATGTATCCTGCCTCCAGAATTCATGCTCTTAGCTCCTGTACCAGGCTGCTTCTCAAATAGCCACATTTGTCCTTTTCACTACAAATCACAGAGGCCCTCCTGTTAAAGCTGCTAGCATATACTTTTGTAAACAGAAGTTTGACCTTTTAAACATCTGAGCATATGGAACTGGAAATAAGGGAAGTTTCCCAGTAGGGCTAGCCTGTTATATTGTGGCTACCTGTCAAATTTTCTTTTCTAACCCCTAAATCTCTTAAACATGTTATAGGGATTTGCACTATTAAGATACATGGTATTTTCAAAATGCCTTTGAGAGGTCTAAATTGCTATTAGTCATTTACAAATCAGTGGAAATTGATTTAATCAGATTGCTTTCCTTTCAAAGCTGGAGAACACTTATATTGAGGGGCTGAAATTTGAATGGAAAGTCCTGATGGATGAGGGAAGGTTGATAGAACGTTAGATGTCTGAAGCATCTTGAGCAAGCCTCTGAGTGGTGTTGTCTTAAAATACTCAGAGGTTCTGATGCCGTGGGGAGAGATACTAGATAATAGTACACACAGGGAAGAGAGCAAGAAGGATATATCGTAGCTTTTTTTTAATAACATCTACATTGGGCCGAGCTTTGAATCCATGAAAGGAAAAGCAAATACCTAATTATTCTCTTCCTTTCTCCTGTCCATTGGTGTCCCATTTTTTGCTCATAAACATTGGCCTTCAAAGTCAATATCTAAACAAGAATTTTTAACGTAGTGTGATGCACACCAACTAAGTGGTGTGTGTGTGTGTGTGTGTGTGTGTGTGTGTGAGAGAGAGAGAGAGAGAGAGAGAGAGAGAGAGAGAGTTGGAATGGTGGAAAATTAGTGAAATTTACATTTGAGTTTTATTATTTTTTAAAATATATTTACGAATAACAGTTAACTTACCAACATAGTTTTGGAAGACGAGATACTAAAACATCATCATCATAACAAAATGATAAACCTAATGATCTAAAACCAATTATTACTTCACTTAGCTTATTTTTACTCTGATGACAGTTGAGCTCTATCATTTCGGTCTGCAGGACTCTGCTTCAACTTTGTCTGCACTCTTGACTTTCTCTCTCCCTTCCTGCTATTGTTTTTTTTTTCATGGTGCCACATTTTTCTTCCCTTCATCATGAGTCTTCCCTCCTTCCTCTACTGCTTCTCTGATTCTCCCAATTTTTCTCTCTAAAGCCTTCACAATACCCAACAATATTCCCCTGATTGAGCTAACAAAGAATCAGAACTTCCAGTCTTTAATTACTATTATATTTAAATGTTATTATATCAGTATTGAAAATTACTGATGTAACGGCAAAAAAAGAATCTTGATGGTAGTGTAAATCAAACTTTGTATAATTTGGTTTTGGATAAAATTGACTGGAGAATGGAACTTTTAACAAAATATTATTAAAAAAACCTTTTTATTGATTGAAATTTTGTGGTTGGTTTGCAATATTGTTAAAATGGCTTTTCATACACATAATTCTAACACCACACCCATCACCTGCCAACTTTGGCTATCTCCAGACAAACAAAATCATTTTTCAAGATTGACCCAGAGAAACTGAACTTGGTAGTAATATTGGTCCTAAGGGAAAACACAGTATGTTTATTACGGGCAGAATTTATAAATGAACTTATCATTATGTAACTTTCAAATTGAGTGAAAATTTTTTGATCCCAGTAAAAAATATCTTCAGTGAAATACGAATAAAAATGGGAAACATGGGGGGGTTAATTTGACCTGTATAAGAAACTGAAGGAAACTGATCAACTGAGGTTCACTTCATGAAATTCTTTAATGATAAAATTTCACCAGTATTGAAAGCTGGAGAGATAGTACAAGGTTTTGTCTTGAAAGCATTTGTCTTGCATGCAGCCAACTCTGGTTGGGCTTGACACCTCATAGTTCTCTGAGCACTACCAGGAGTGTCCTCCTGAGCACAGAGAAAGTAGTAGCCCCCAAGTACTGATGAATATGACCCCCAAATGAAAAAAAAAGTAATAATAAAAATTCATCAATGTTGACATTTTTCATTTAAATGCTTATTTCATTATTTACTTTTGTTTTGAAGTCACACCCTGCAGTGCTCAGAGCTTACATCTGGCTGAAAAGAAATCTCATTCTGTAACTGAGCTTATAAAGTTCTCTAGAATTCCTGTTTTATGTTCCAGAGCAAGTCTTTTGCAAGGGGGTCAGAGTATAGAAGGTTGGGGTTGATGGGGTGGTTAAGAAAAAAATGACAGGCAGGCATAGCGTTTGTTTACATGTACAATATAGGAACTTTTTGTACTGTCTGTTCTTTATAAGGCACAAAGCCATTGTCCATTGTACCACCATCTCCTAATTGTTTGCTTACTTAACTAAGAGGTTTATAACCCTAGTAAAAACTCAAGAGTTTTGGGATGTTTGGTCTGTTGCTCTGTTTGTTTGAAAAAGCCTGACTCCTTTTCTTTAGTGCTGATGAGGTAAAATGCTGGAGTTCAGCATAGCAGGGGCTGGGTAATAAGTTACGATTGGAGTCAGCAGCTTAAGTCCTGGCTTATACATAGATGTATGGCAGACATTCAGCAAAGCTGGTCTCCCAGAAATAACATCCTACCGAGACAACTCTAGAGTCCCATGTGCAAAAGAGGCCTCCACATCAGGGACAGGACAACATCAGCTGGAATTTTGTTGCGTTTTCTAAAACATTTGAAAACACATGCACACTGAAAGACTGGAAAGAGAATCATTCACTGAAGAGGCACCCAGTTTTACAAGGCCCCCTTCAACAAGCATTATTATAAGGGTGGCAAATATTAAATTATGAATAGTTGTAAGCTTGGGCAGGAAATCTCTCACTAAGAGCTTTGGGTACAGGATACTCCAGAACAAGATGGAAGATGCAGTTAGAATAGGTTTTTGAACACTGAGCTTGGAAGATCACTCTCTAGTTCCTGCTAAGCCAGTAGGTAAAGGATTTAGTTACAAAAGAAATGAATTCCCCTGTTTCCAGATCTGAGCTTACTGCTAACTGGAGGTGTTGTGATACAACTAATGTGGAAGCAAACTCATTCTGACTTCGGACATGAATTCCCAGAGAGCCAAACTTCCTTTCAGCCCTCCCATCCGTACTGTAACAGCTGCTCTAAGTTTGCACTAATACTCTTGGAGACTTAAAGCTAAGAGCCAAAAGTAGAATAATCTCACTTTGTGCTGTGTGCTGAACAGAATGTTTCCAAGCTTCAGTATCTCAATCTGTTGAGATTGTGGCTTAATAATACTGTATATATTATTTATAAGGTAACAATTATATTCTAGTTGAATTCTGGTGACCTAAATTTTCTTCCAATACTCTTTATGCCATTTTATTCTCCATGTGCTTTAGTATTTCTGTTTGCACCTATGAATCTTATGGATATTTTGAAGACTGAAGAGCTTAAAGAATGTTAGTAAAATGTTCTAAGGATTGAGTAATTACAATAACTTTGTAATTTTTCTCTGCAAAAATAGGAAATTAGCAGGAAATGAGTAGGACAATAGAAATTCAGTTTTCACTCAGAAAAATGCACCTTATATTATAAAATTTTGTGAAGATTCTTAGCCAGGGAAGAAATGGTTATAATTGAGAACTTACTATGCGCAAGGCCGATGCCATTTTATTTTCTCAGTGTATTTCAAAAGGAAATTCTTGCGGTTAAGCCATGTGTATCAGCTAAAGATCCAGAGGTCTTCTTCCTCTGCAACCCCCAGCCGGGTTCTCAGCCTCACTGTCTAGTCTCCCATCCCCCTGGGAGGCCGCATGCTGATTGTGGGCCTTGGTGTGTGCTAAGACCCTGTGCTGGCATTACTTCATCTCCCCAACCTAATTCCTGAGAGGCAAGTTGTGGCTTCTTTCTGTGAGTTCTGTTTACCTAGTATTGTCACAGAGTAGGTAAGTTACAGAGCTGGGATCTGTGAAGACTGGCAATCATGATTGCGTTTTATTGTCTCTTCCCCAAATCAGCCGATGTTCAGACTTCAGCCATTTGCCCTCCAGCCTGTCAGCCTTTCATTTCCTAGAGGCTTTGCCCTCGTTGTCGTGCCTGTCCGCGTGTGCCAGCTGCTCTTGGTTCCCGTTTCTTGAACTGACCAAGCACCTTTTCTCTATCCTGAAGCCCCCTCCCATTCCAGGGTCTTTCCCTTTCTGGTCACTTCAACTCAGTGCTTATTCTGGAAGGTTGTGCCTATGGCGCCCCCTTCAATGACTTTGGGGATGACCTAATCTGATCCCCTGCTAGAGATGAGCCCCCTGGGCACATAACAGTGTCCGAATCTGTGGGATGGAAGCAAATTGACACCGTAACTCAGTCTTAAGAAGGTTTACTTCACAAGGGTCACCATAATTAAATCAAAGGGCTGCCTTCAAAGTTTGTTTTCTACTCCATTGTGAATCCAAACTTGACTGAGACCTGTAGCTGGCATGGTCCAAAATACGCTTCTGGGCTTGGAGGGAGAGTTCAGAGACTGCAGTGCTTGCCCTGTGGCAGAACCAGGTTCTCTCCCTGCCACTGCATGTGGTCCCCACAGCACACCTTCAGAAGGTACCCTGAGCACAGCCTTTAATATTTCCCCGCAATTGGGAAACACTAAATCCCTCAAGGGTGCAGGGAAGATCTCCCTTCCATGTGACCTTTCCTGGTTGCTCCGTTGGGAAAAATAACGCAAGAGGCTCAGGTGCGGGACTCAGACTGTGGATTTGAATCTTCTACTTAACAACCCCGAGGCATCCATTCGACCTCAGTTTTCTCCTCTGTAAAAGTCATGGATCTTGGAGTATTAATGACACATCATACGTCAAGCTTATAGCAGAGTGCCTGGCACATTGTAATTATTCAGCAAAAAGTAGCTATTATTTCCTAATAATATTTCATGCCTAGGTGGTGTTCAGTGTTTTCAGGTCACTTTACACACTCTATGACAACGGATGGGTGTTTGTGGAAGCCCACAGACATGGTCTTTTCTAGGTAGACAGAGCTCATATCTTCATTCATTTGTGATGCCTGAATCTTTGTCTTAAATCTTTTTTTTTCTCCTTGAGAAAGATCCACCAGCTTATAGAAACAGAAGGTGGGATACCTGCTGTTCTAAGACACTCCTCTTTCACTGGTCTTGGATTCTTTTTTCCCATTTATTTCTAGTGTTGTTCTGGTCACAGTAAAATTCCCCCTAGCATTGAGCCTTCAACACTTTTCTCTGAAACCTTTTCTTTTAACATATTGCCATTAGGATTTTTTTCTTGATCTAAAACCTGAATTTTCCTTTGCTTAATTTAATCCCTTTTCACATACACCTCGGACCTCTTTAAATAATTCTTCTCCCTTCTTGCCATTTGCACCTTTCTGTTACTTGTAGAGAGTTGTCATAACTCCCTTTGGACCTAATCCTATCACTGTAATTCATGTTGGGCAAGCTGTACATTTTGTATTAGTCTATGGGCATATTCTAAGAATGTGCTCTAGCTAGAATAAAGGCAATTCTCCTGTGGTACCATCCAAACCTTATCATCAATAACAGCTATTAAATGTGAAACAAAGCAAGTGACTTTTTGAGAAAACAAAGAAGGTAACAAACAGGAAGAGGTTGTTCATCTTTTTATATTATTGTTGTTATCAATTGTGAGGATGTTAAAGAAAATGTGATGCATAGGTGTCTGTTTAATCTGTAATCCGTACATATTGCGGATAACAACTTCAGATGGTAGAAAGCCAAAATAAAGTTTTAGTTTTTAAATATGAAAGCTCTCTCTATGTGTGTTTGTATATGTATGTTGTGAGAGTTTATTCAAAATATTAAAAGCTGAGAAAAATAAAGAGAAACTGAAAAGTTGATACTTATCTCCATAGTGGGGTCTGACCTCTTTTCTACTGCCAAAGCCATAGCACTTCCAAACTATATTCTCTGATTTTAAAAGATATGGAGAAATTGGGAAAAAATGTGGAATTTGGAATTTGCTAATCTATGGGCAGCCCTAGCCAGTTGGAAGGTGTTTTCCAGGGAGAAGGTCATTCCATAACCATTGTTAGTAGGCCAGAATATAGGAATTTTCTAGGAAGACTTCCTTTTTGGCATTGGGGTTTATTGTAGTAACTGGCAGGCAAAAGAGAACAGAAAATATTCTGAATGAAAATTTCTTGTGAGTGAGTTTTTGGGGGCTGACTCCCAAGCAATGTTCAGGAGTCTAGTTTATCCCCAGCCAACCAGACTGGCAATTCAGTTCCAGGGCCCTGCGCTGACAGTGCCCAGGTCACATCATGGTCCTCAGGGCTTCGGGACCATACCATAGAATACCCTGGGCTGTACCCGGTGATGTTCGGGGGATTGTGTGGTGTCAGGGATTGGGCCAGGATCAGCTGCATGCTAGGCCGGTGCCATAACCTCTGTACTATCTCTTCTGTCCCCTGCGAAGAAATATTTGACTGACAGCTACTTCTCCACTTTGAAGAATTTGTAGAATTTTAGTACTTCTTAGGCAGAAGGTGGTAAAGAAATCTCATCCCCCCCAAATTTTTACATGGAAAGGATGGAAAGGATCACACTAGTGCTTACTTCAAATCTCATAGTGGGGTCTGAGTGGATTTGCTGTTGGAGTCCCCAGGGTGTCCTTCCTTATTTGTTTAGAAGTTTTACACCTAAACCTCACTCCTAGCTGAATACTCACATAAACTCACCCGGACAAGTCAATTGAACAGCTAGCAGACTTAGTAGAATATCAACTAAATGATCGTTTCTAAAATAGATCTTTCTCATCATGGTAAGATTTGAGTTAAATAAAATAACTGAACAGTTACTTCAATTGGTAATCGATTCTAGTTCTTCAAGGCAAACAGAACTCCTAAGACAATGAGTGCAATGTGTGTACCCTGGCCGTCTCTTCCCGCCTCCCTCCCCTCTCCTTTACTATAATCCTCTCTCACCTCTTTCTGGCCTCATTTCCTATAGGTCTTTTTCATTCTCCTTGTCTTTGCGTGCATTTTTTTTTTATGTTACTCAAAATGGTCCTTTCCTTTAGTTATGGTGTCCATGGCTCTTTTTAGGAAAAATAGCTTTCCATCTTCTGGAGTTAGCCCAATGGCATATACTCAGTTTATTTCTAGACCCCCTCCCCCACGCACCTCCTTTGGCCCAGCAACCTGTCTTACTCAGTACATCCTGTTTTGTGAACTCAGGTCTTGCTTCAGCTCTATCCGTGTGTCTCACCCAAAGCTGTTTACCTTCCTACAGCTGTTCTTGTCCTTCTTCTCTGTGTTGCCCCATTTTCTCACAAAGGATTGCAGAGTAAGAGCCTTTTCAGCATCATCTGGCTGCTGGGATCCTCTTCCTGCACATTGCCCCTACGGGGAGCCTCTTTTCAACCCTTCAAATCTCCAGGGTAGAATCAGAAACTCTACTTTTGTCACAAGCCCATCTGAAAGGCTCCATTTTGAACGCAGCTGCACATTCCAACCTGACCTAATCTCTCCAGTCTTTGATTCGCCACTGCATTTCTTTTGAGACACTTTCCCACCCCCCTTTGCTTTCTTGTGCATATATTTAAAATCTGAAAAATATATTTATAAAATTGTGGTGAAGTACACATGACCCCAAAGTTTACTGTTTCAACTGTTTGTAAGTAGACAGGTCAGTAGTATTAAGTACGTTCGCATTGTTGTTTAACTATGACCTGGGAGTGATCGATCTCAGTAAGTCTTTTCATCTTAGAAAATGGAAAGTCAGTGTCTACTAAACAGTAATTCCCCATTTTTGCTTCCTTGGTGCCTCCCCACAATAACCAGCACATTTCCAGTGCATACAAAACTCATTATTCTAGGTTTCTAACATAATTGGAATCATACAATATTTTCCTTTTGTGTCTACCTTATTTCACTTTGTATGATGGCCTCAGAGTTCATTTATGTTCTGATGTTGGATTTCCTTTTTTAAAGGCCTATTTATATTCCATCATCATATTTATCTTTTGTATATCCCTTCAGCTATTAATGAATAGCAAAGTTGATTCTGTTTCTTAGTTTTCTTTCCTTTCTTTCTTTCTTTCTTTCTTTCTTTCTTTCTTTCTTTCTTTCTTTCTTTCTTTCTTTCTTTCTTTCTTTCTTTCTTTCTTTCTTTCTTTCTTTCTTTCTTTCTTTCTTTCTTTCTTTCTTTCTTTCTTCTTTTGAATAATGCTGAAATGGGATGCAAAAACTCATGGAGATTTAACTTTCGCTTGTTGAGACTCTAGCCTGAGAAGTTCCAGGTTATTGTGTCATATGGTTGAAGCTACTACATTTTGAACTCACACTGTATTATGAGGATTGAGAGTGAGGACTTTACCACTTTCATCTTTGTATCTTCTGAGTAGCACTCAGGAATGTTTAATATTTAGTAGATATTTGACTGGTGTTGAATTGACCAATGGATGAATAAAACATATCTTTCCTAATTATTTATTGATTGTTAATCACATGTTTAAAAATCTGTTTAGTTTATATTAGAATTAAAATGGTAAGGAAAAGATAGAAATTTCTTTAGGAGTCTATGGAAAGGGGAAATACATTGCTAAAATATAAAAATGTGCACTCAAAGTATTCCATATATTCTCTCTGTCTCTCTTAATTCTTTTTGGGATACACCTGGTGGTGCTCAGGGCTTTCTCCTGGCTCTGTGTTCAGGGATGACTTCTGGTGGTGCATAGGGGCCACATAGTGAGCTGGGCGTCGAGCCTGGGTTAGCCACATGCAAGAGAAGTCCCATACCTGCTGTACTGTCCCTTAGATCCCTTTATATATTTCTTTGTTCAAAAAATTATTTAAAAATATTTATTTGAACTCTGTGAATTACAAAGTTATTCATGATTGAGTTTCAGGCATACAGTGTTCCAACACTAGTCCCTTCACCAGGGCTTGGCCCTTCCTGTATTCTTATATAGCGGCTTTTGAATGATTTTGTGATTGGTTATTATAATTTCTTTTATAAACTTGAAAAAAATTGTTAAACTTTCCACCTTTCTTTTAACTCATATATATATATATATATATAAAAGATTATAACCCATTAACTCCTAAAATTCACAATTGTTTCCAGAATAGTGAAAGCAGCTGTTGTAAAATACAATTGTAAAATGTAATCACAAATAGATTTATGCTCCATGTAATGATCAGATAACTTGAGAAAAAAAAGCAACAATTATGTGTTCTGGGACTGTACTGGAGGTGGAAAACAAAAGCATGTACCATGACTGTATTATTAGCAAAAAGGCAATGCATTATATTTACTTTGTACTTAAAAGTTTGAAAGATCTGGCTAACAGAAATAGAAAATACCCATGCTTTGGAATACAGTAAAATTGTACATAGAGTAAGACAAATTGCTATTTTATAGGCTTGACACAGTGTAGTAAATTTGTACTTCTAGTATAATTCATAATAAATTTGCATAACATTCACTGGATATTTTCATTATGTTGTTCATTCTTTTCAGCTTCTTAGGGGTGGCACCATTCTGTTATAGAAGGGTCTACCCATGAAAAGGAAGGAGGTGGGACTGGGGAAGAAATCCAGGGACAAAGATCTTTAATCAAGCAAACTAGAAAAACCCTGGCTGTAAACAGAATATCAGTTAATATTCAAAGAAAAATCCATTTTCCCAGTGGGCTACTTGTTAAACTTTCCACTTTTCCTTTTCATAACACGGCCATTCTCATTACTTTGTCTTCTTTGGTATCTGTGAGAGCTCTGAACTCAGATCCAGTGCTTTAAGGTGAGTGTGTAGGAGAAGATGGGAAATAGAAACCTACATCATTTGCTACTCATTCATATGGGGTTTATATAATGTACCTTGGTTTTATTGTGATTATCAGGAAGGAAAGCCTTGTGAACTAATCACAACCAGAAACCTACTAGCATCTGCTTGAAGAAACTTAATTGGCTTTACAAGATATTAGGCTATAGGTAAATGAAAGTTTGATTAAAATGAAAAAGTATAGACAGTTTAATCTAGGCAATTCCTGATATGTTGCTATTTTATAATTAGGTAGGAGCATTTCCTTACCTGATTGATTTTGTTTGACCCCATCTAAATGGAATTCAACTGTGTTAATTTAGATAATGTATGGATTGCTATACTTAAGACAAAATAAATGTGAATCAGTACTTAATGTTATTCTCTATGCATTTACATGGCTTCATTGATTTTCTTGCAAGATACAGACATCCCGATTAGTCCCTACTGTTTATATCTGCAAGTAGACATAGAGCCTGGAGACCAAAATAAAAAGTATCAAGTATTATTTTGATACTTTAGGCCAAGAACTTCTTTCTTCTGGGCTAAAAAACTGTGCTAGACAGGCTGGTTCCCCAAGCTACTCCGGTGGTCAGGATGCTCCCTTTCTCTGTGATTGCATGGTGCCATGTAAATGGATTCCCAGAGCACTGCACAGTTAGAGTAGCTGAAGAATCAAGGCAAGGCTGAGTTCATACAATGTGTGAAAAACAGCAAAAGAGACTTGTAAGATGCTTGAAATAGCCACCCCCGCCACGTACATCTGCTGTTGAATACTTTGAAGGTGTCGTTGTAGCCTCAACAGTACTCTTAATACTGATTTCCAACCTTTTTTCTGTGTTGCTCCAGAGGATCTGAGCAATAATACGCTCATTACTCCTTATTAGCCATATTTTTTATTATCTAACTTTGTCATTTTAATGTTGACTTATTCAGTCCCACTGTATATTAGCAAATACATGTTTGTAACAAAATCTAAGCAGAACCAGGCCTCTTTCCCATGACATATGGCATGTTTTCCTTAGAAAAGTATTGCAACCTAAATAAATGCACATCTCTGGGCACCTAACCTTTTTAAAAAAGTAGATCAAAATGCTCCATTTTGCTACACAGATGGTAAAATTAGTTAAACTCACAAAAAGTGGCAGATCTAAAGCTTTTAAATTCCAATTGTTTTCCCTAATTCTCCTCAACATGATATACTGATTTTCAAAAATCAGTGATGTCTCAGGAATTTAGCAGTGCTAAAGGCAGAAACAGAGCAATAATTTGTACTTCAGATATTAGGGCCCTGGAGCCCAAATAGAAAGAGTTTATCAGGGACCAACATAGTAATTTGGAATTACTTGATTCGATGGCAAAATTCTTTTGTGACTTCTCGTGTGTGTGTGTGTGTGTGTGTGTGTGTGTGTGTGTTTCCTTGGCAGAGGGAAGAGGTTGGTTATCATAAGAGTTTCATGGTTTTGGCTTATGAACAAGTACCATTGTAAATAATAAAATAATAAAATGGCACGTCAGAAAGGGATAAAGTTACTTATAGAAGTTAAAGTGAAGTAAAATAACTTTTTGATTCTACTTAGTGCCTGTGGTTTACAGTTCAAGAGGAGTTGAATGGCAATAAATTCTGTGTAAAGAAAGTTGGTCTGTATTACAGATCAGGTTTTTATAAATACCTAAAATGGAATCGGCACACACCCTTTTGCCTATGCTGATTTTTGTTTATCCTTGCAACATATTTTGAAAGCTCTGCTCTACTGTGTAAGCCAGTAGGAGGCACGGGCACTTGCACAGCATTTAAAACTCAGATATAAAGCATTTCCAGAACATTATGGATGCGCTATGGGGTTTGAAGTTAATGTGAATGTCAGGCCAAAGTGGGGAGAACCTTACAAGATACTGAATAAGAAACTCCTATGCCATTTGCTATGAGATGAGAATAAAGAAAAGAGAACATAGAAGGCAAAGAAGCAATCGTGTCTTCTTCAAGTATATCCTGGGAAACTACCTCGTCTGAAAGACAGAAAAGCCTGAATGATGTGTAACTGATTTTCTAGTATGTTATGATTGATAATTGTTTCGTTCAAGGAAAAAAATGCCTTGGAAAATCAGTTGTAATGTCGTTCTCTGTATTTTTCCACAAAGTATTAGGCCTTTGTATAATATGTGCATAATTTCTATGAATCACAACCCGAATCATAAATAAAATGTTAATTTGTAGACACATTTAACTGTGCAGCAGATGGAAAAATAAGAATGTGTTAGAAAACTAGGTATTTGCAGAAGCTAATGAAGTTAATTGGTCTCATTTGACTACCTTATTTTCCCCAACCCCCTAAAGACTGGGCTTTTTTATTTCTTTAATTAAAAATGAGTTTGGTATGTTAATATTATAACCTTTCATTTTTTCCTAGTTTTCTATATAAATGTCTTATTTATAGAACCACCCTTAGGAGTCCAGTATTAGTAAGAACATTAGTAAACTGGGAGCAGTAAGAAGGGTGCTAATGCTACACAAAAGCTATTAGCCACATACATTGGGATAATATGTGCCTTTACGCCTTATTATTACTTCCCTGTCCTGTTTTCTTTTGATTATATAGAGAAAGACCTATTTTTTCTCTAGCTTGAAGAATGTTACGAGTAAAAATACATAAAATAATGATTGTTGAGTGGAATTTAATTTTTAAATATCAGTACTTAAACATATTTTGATTGGTTAAATTACATGGTAAATTCCCATTGAAATATCAACAGTATGAAATCAGAGAAATCATAGCCCTGAGCTAATCAATACCATGTGTGTAAATAATTTTCCCCAAATTATTTCTATTATAAGAAAAAGTTAAAAAGCAAAATATTTAGCTATTCACCAAAGAGTGCATTTTAATTAGAGCTTTATGTTTTGACTGCCACTTTGAAATATATAGTGAATATTGGATATACTGTTTCACAGCGCAAAGAATCCTGGGACACTGTTTCTCTAATGTCATCACTAACATTGCATTTGTATTGATTGACTATAATTTCTGTATAAGGATGATTGAGTTTACGCAAACTACTTAAGGTTTCAAAGGATTTAGATAATGTTACACTGTAGAGTTGGAAATTTCTTTGAATATTATATCGCAAAAGAACAAAAACATGGTTTGAGTGCATTTATTAGGTCCTTTCTGTACAAATAAGGATAAAACCCCCATCTTTTTTAAGTTAAGAGATCTTGGAATGGGGTGACTCTAACAAATCCTGAGTTTACCAAGAATGGTACATGCTGTAGTGCTGAAATTGTTTATTCATCTGGAATGTATTAGAATCTTGATTAATAAGAAGACATCTGCAGTTTTACATAAAAAGCAGAGAGGGCAGTTGGCAAATAGAAATGGAAAAGGAGAAAGAAAAGTCATTTCCATTGAATGCTATTGTTTCCTTTTGACCAAACATTGTTCTTCCTGATAGTCCAAAGCAAGTTTACGCATTCGCCCTATAGAGCTATAGTTATAGAATCAATTTGAAGCTTAAAAATATCTGTAGCTAGTTTTTTTTTTCAAAACCTTCCTGCATACTCCAAAGATCCAAGCAGAAGAAAAATTAGCACTTAATTGTCTTATTGCTTGGTTGATATATCAAACATGAATAGTTGAAAATCTAAAAATTGATAATTTCATATTAAATCTTACATTTAAAAACATTTTCACTTAGGATATTTTTTCTTGTAGTCATTTTTAAACAAATAAAAGTACCTCAGGTCTGAGTACAGCAGGTAGCATTTCTTTCCACATGGCAAACCCAGGTTCATCCCTGGCACACATACAGTCTCTGAGCCTACCGAAAGCTCTGAGCACCTCCAGGTGTATCCCCTAAACCCAAACAAAGAAAAATCAAATGAAAGTACCTGATTTCTGCGTAAGATGTCTTACATTTCAAGATAACAATCTGTTAGAATGGGGCATGGAAATACTGGTGTTTGAGTGAAATAAAAATCAAATCCTGTAAAATATGTACAACTCATATATTTATAGCATGCTTTCCAGAATGCAGAGGTATTTTACAAAAGGGAATGATAAGATCAGAACTCACTCTTTGGAAGGTAACACATTTGGCAGCTAGTTTCTGAAGAATCTGGCACCCATACAGACATTAATCTCTAAGGCCAATAGGTGAAAGACTGTTACAGTTTTTGCTGGAGGCAGAAATTCATGCATATAGCAATCATTCTTATGGGAATAAAAGGAACAAATTCTGAGCAATTTAAAATATGACAGTTTTAAAGAAGAAGAGCTCTAAACAAGAAAAAATAGTTTATATAAAATCTATATCACAGTTGAATTTGGTGAGCAAATCTCTGATGGTAATTCTTGTTTTAGATTCTTGCTGAAAGCTAATGGATGGCTGTATTTGGCCACTGTGTCACAGATAATCAAATAATGCATAATAGATTCTAGAAGAAAATTTGCTTAGTAGGAAAAAAGTATTAATGGGTTATGTATTTAGAAAACAATGGACAAATCAAAATAATTAAAGAATATGAAATTTCTCACAGCCATTAATTTTAACATAACAGAGTTAAACTTACATTGTCAACATTAGAATATAGTTTGTTTCAAATATAATTTTTTGCCTTAATGTTCTTTCCTCTCCTTCATTGCATTTAAGCTGATTTAAAATGGCCCAATTCTTTTTAACAAAAACAATGGAATAGAAAGCAAATAAAATCATATCAAATTTTTATCATTAGTATATGGTTGATACAGTTTAGGGCAATGCTATAATACAGGTATGCAAATTTTTACCTTGAATGTCAAATCAAGAACTTATTTGGACCCTGTCTATAAAATTCTCTGGTCAACTTTGTTGTATAAAACAACTTATACATGGCTGTAATCTAATAAATCTTTATTAGGAAAAGCATGTGCATTTGGCTTACAAGTTGTACTTTGCCACCACTTCCTGTACTACGTTAATCTTTTAATTACATTTTTTATTATATCATAATATATGTCTGTGAATCTGTGAGCATTGTCAAGTAGTCCATAGAATGAGTGACTCTATGGATTTTTTTCCTTGGGATGAGTAGGATAAAGCCATGTGACCACAGCCAGAGTAAAAGATATGGTTGTGACTTTGGCAAGAGAGGTAAAAAGGGAGAGAGGGAGAAAATATCAATGGTAATTAGATAAAATTCTCTTGTAGATGAAGATAGGATATCAATATGCATGTTGAACTCACTCTAAGGTAGCATGTTAGTTAAGAGATAAGTTTGGGAGATTCACAAGAAAGACACATATCCGTGCAAGAAGTGGTTAAAGGTGCTTGCAAGAAGATCAATACAAATGACATAAGCCCTAAGCCAGAACTGAAACTTCAAAAAAGGTGGAAATAAATTTTTGCTGAATAATAATAATAATAATAATAATAATAATAATGTCTTAATAGTAATAGCCACATGAATAGGCTTTGATTAGCCTTTAGCCTTTATATATAACAACAATCTAGAATACAGCCAACAGATTACCTAGAAGGATGAATATAAAATAGAATAAAGCAAAAAATAAATCTATGAGAGAAGAGGATTTGGTCTATTTTAAAAACTCAACTTGTCCCTGTAGTTGGTTGAGGTATCAGAGTTTATGTATAAAGTATAAGGTTATACCTTATGTATTTGTAAATAATCATAGAACATGAAGTGTAGTGGCTTTGAGTAGTTAATTCATTTAATATTTGTTTTAAAGTCTTTTCATAAAGAGCACAAACCTTTTAAAAACATGTAAATTTTTAATGATTCTGTATATGTTTATCTAAAAACCACATAAGGGTAGATCTCTCATTTTGTATGCCTTCATATCCCATTATCTAAGCAAAAAAAAGAAAAACCAAAAAACAAAACACCTTGCTTGAATGTGTAAAAAAATAAATAAGTAAATTTGAATGGGTTAAGAAAACAATTTAGGGAGCCTGAAAGATAATACAGCAGGTAAGGCTCTTGTCTTGCATGCAGCTGACCTAGGTTTGATCCCTGCCAGCACATATAGTCCCATGAACACAGAGCCAGTAGTAAGCCCTGAGCACTGCCAAGTGTGACCCCCAAACAAAAACAAATAAAGAAAGCAACTTAGGCTTTTTTTTTGTTTTGGCTCATATAAGTCACATCCTGACAGGGCTTCTATTATTCACCTAGCTGCAAAATGAATATATAAAATGCACATTAGATCAAGGACATCATCAGGGATTTATGCAAAAGTATTTATAAATTGTAGTTTTTGATTAATTTTACAATTACACAATAAAATTAATGTAATTGAATATTTCTTTTTTCAGAAGAACCACACTGAGATAAAACAAGTTTGCAAAAGTGAGATCAATGAAAACTTGCTAGAACAAAGTTGAATCATAAATGTTTTTTTCCGTTTCAAAACCACCAAAAGTTTATTTTATAAGTAGTTCACTTGCAATTCATCACATATTTTCCAATGGAACAACACAAAACATGGAGATTGTGTTCTTGGGCTAACCAGTCTTCCTCCCTCCCCTCCCTCCCTCCCTCCCTCTCTCCCTCCCTCTCTCCCTCCCTCTCTCCCTTCTTCCCTCATACCAGTGTTTTCAAATGATCTGCCTTCTTTTTTCCCAAATGAGTGTGAGGTTTAATGTATGGCCTCTGTAGCAAAGGGGCAGAACATACTATAGTTTGTGAATAACATGAAAGTTCCTGACAACAGTGTGCTCTAGATAAAGAAAAACCCAAGTCTTTCTAATCTACCAATGGAAGGAGTTTTTAAAAAATTCCTCTATTAAGGAGTGTACCTTTCAAAATTTATCTTTTTGTGGGGAATTGCTTTTTTTCTAATTTTCATAATGATACTTCTGGTTTGTTCTAGAGGCTACACAAAAAAAGAACAATGACTTCAAACTTCAACCATCAGTTGTCATCATTTTATATGACAGTTTGAATTGGGAGTCTTCATTTAGGAGGCCAGACTCACATGTCTGTAGGATTCACTGCTGGATCAGGAATTCCTGATCCTTTTCCTCGATTTCATAGGCCCTGGGAGTAGAACCTTCACTACTCAGTAAAGCATGGGAACTGGTGCTGCAAAAGCCAGGATTTGGAGCTCCAGGTGGAGGATTGGGGGTGACGGGGGAGAGGTAGAGAGAAAATTTCAGGGCACGTTGATAGCAGGAAGACTTCTGAATTCTGTGTTCATAGGGAAAGTGCTATGGTGGGTACAAAAACAAGGCAGGCATTGTTCTCTCTCTTCATCATTGTTGGGAAGAAAGGAGATTTTAATTTTTCAGGGTCCTGGGGTGAAGACTCATAGCTGTAGAATGAGAAGGTAAAGTCTTAGTGCAAATATTTACTCACATTATTGATAAGTTTGGCATTTTACAATATGTTCAGTTTTGTAGGTAAACAATTCATCAAGAATTCTTTTAAAATTAACAGTTTAAGTAACACGTTTGCAATAGTGTTAAATTGTACTGTATTGATGTGTAAAGGTACTGCCCGTGGCCCTCCAGAATGGACCTATGTGTGTTGTCTCTTGTCAGGTCTTCATTCTCTTATCACCATCTCCTCCACTGCCTGTCAATCAATTTTCTGTTGCAAAGCATTGCATTTGTCATTGTTTGATACTGATGGCAGATGTTTTTTTAAATTAGGCGTCTAACCCAGCAATGCTTGGTGCCTGGGACCACTAGGTCTCTAGGAGAAAGTGTGCAGTGCAGCACTGGAGTTTGAACTCAACACCTCACACATGCTAGGCACAACTGCTACCACTTGAGCTATCTACCCAGGCATATGAGATTATTATTGTCATAGAACTATGGTTTAAAATGTTATAAATCATATGTCTTGTTTTCATTTATCTTTTCTTAGTTTTGGTTTTGAGAAAGCCAAAAAAAAAAAAACAGACAGATCCTCAAATTTCACATTATGATGAAGAATTACAAACAACAAAACCAAGTCACGTTAATTAGAACCCATTTCAATTAAAAAAAATGGAAAAACAAGATACTTTTGAGCTCACTTGGATGTGTGATATAGTAACAGTATTAATCAGTTGAATAATCCACATTAATCAGTCCTGCTTTGAAGAAAAATTATTAATCAACTTGATGATCTAAGCAATTGTCTGTGGAAATGAGTTTGTCTTCAAATTTAAAAAGTGATAATGGAAAAGTTAGAGAGACAGAAGAGAAGAAAGATAGTCTTATTCTAGAAATCCAAGATCTTCTGCTGGAACAGAGTGATCTCAGCTTAGTTGTGTAGTTTTGAACAATAATTATCCTCTTAATGGTGTTCTCTTATCTCCATCTGGAGAGAAAGCCATATGTAAGTGTTCTCAGTGGCAGGGCATACAGTCTTCTAGGTTATCTCCTTTTGCTCTTTCCTGAAAAACATGGTATCCTCCAGAGACTAAAGAATACCTTATAAATTGAAACCATATGGGACAGTAAGAAGCCTTACCTTGAAAAAAAAAAAAAACCTCCCATTTTATTTGACTATATTTCTTTTCTGTCAAACAAATATCCATTTGAACCATCCAGTGGCCACTGTGATACTAGCAAGATGGTTGGTTTGATAGAAATTTTTAGATTTCCATTATAATCTAGAAATTCAACCACTAGGAGAACTATAGTCGTTCATCAAGATGAAACCTTCCTAAATCTACTTCTAATCTCTTGATAATTAATAAAAATTTTCTTGGGTAAGGTGGGAATTAAAGATGATAGTCAAGGACCGTTATAAAAAATATTTCCTGAAATTCTGTTTTAAGAAATTATGATGTTTAGGAGTTTTTATTGATTAACAAACGAAAATCTAGGTAAGGCATATTATATTGTTCAGTGATGGTATAGGCTATCTGAAATACATACCATCAAGTCATGTTTTATTTATCTTAGGATCTAACTGGAGGTCGTCTTCCATTTCTCCCAAGTACCTGTCTTTCCGTTTTCCTTCCTCTACAGTCCACATTTACCTATGTCATTTGTATTTGCAGACTACAGCAAGTATTAGCCACTGCTAGTTAAATTCAAACCTGTCACTAAACAATGAAAAAACCAAAATTTTTGTAAAAGTAAGTCTTAATTCTTTTCTCAATTCTAGCACCCTTTGCTACAAAATTTAAACCTTAGGAATCTCAATGATTGAATGCTCCCCAGTATATAAGAAAAAAAAGAAATTCAATTTATTGTATAAGCAAAACATTAGAGGTGATATGTGCGCAAAGCATCAAGGTTGCGGTCTAGTATTTCACACTGAGTTGGTATTTTGGTGTCAACAACTGTTTCTTTGAATCTTTGATCACTTCTCTCGAAGGTTAACATTGTTAGAATACAGTTCTCAGTTTATCCTAAAAGTTCCCTTTTTTGTGACTTGGCAGATGTGAAAGTTTGTAAACCTCAAAAAATCATGTTGATAGAACTTGCTTTAGAAGAGATCACAGGGCTTGGGTTTGGTTGATGACACAGGCTATTGAGTTCTTATAGAGAATTTTTGTCTTTCGTTTTTAGATGGCTTTAATTCCTCCAAATTGCTCCTTGAATAATAGGAAAAAGGCAATTTGAATTTCAGTGACAGATTGGACATAACAGGTTGCAACTATTAGGTCTAATTTTACCATACTGAGAAATAAAATTGCCTAAACATAAACATCGATCACTGATGCAGTAAATTAATTTGTACAGAAAAAGTAGTTTAACTGCAGTGCACATTAAACATAGAAAATTTTCAAAATTACTGCTCTCTGAATTAATTTGTACACTTGTTTACTTGTTGAAAGCATGCATAAATTCTTCTTTGCTAAGGCAGTCTGAGTTCAAATGGAGTAAGAAAGAAGACAAAACTGGCAAGGAATTGCAGAGATGTGGAAGCCACACGCAGCACCGTGAATGCTCGATAATAATATATTTTTCCTTCCTTTCCATTTTTAATCCTATTCAGATTATGCTTTCATTTAAAAATATGTCCACGGATCACTAAAGATGTGTTTCTTTCCCTCATTATAACAAAATTAATGTGATGCTTTAATATCCTTGACTTGCATTTGCTCATTCTTGGCGATATAAAGCAATTTAGTAGAGTTTATGTTTTTGTTCCTCAATGAGTTTACATTCAAGAGGGGCCTAAGGCTTGGAACTGTTATCTCGTATTCATGAACAATCATTCTGACCCCAAGAATTTCTTCTCATTTCACCAGTAAGGAAGTGAATGAGCATGCATTTCTCGTTACCTGAAATTCTATTGTAAGGATCCAGTGTGGAGCAGATCTGTTCAGTTGTTCCAGCCACTGTGGGACTAGAACTGGCACTGCCGTGAGCTTGATACCATCTACAGTTTTCAAGGACAGTGGTTCGATTCAAATACAATTCTGATAAGTGGCAGGTTTCTGTGTCTTTAATGCCTTGACAAGGGCATCACTCTCTGGAGAGGAGGTGAAATAGTTCGGACAAGGATTCCGTCCCTGCTCTTTTGTGCTGACACACTAAGATAATGGACAATTAAGAGGGTATTCACTGCAGGTGAAAGGATGGGGTTATCGCTAATATAAAGGAGCCCATGGGGTGTTGGGAATGAAGGAGGAGAGGAATGGGAATGTTTTAAAGGAATATAGGACACAGATGAGATGCCTAATAACTGGTCACAGATTGCTCTTTCACATGTGATAATAATGAGTGATTGGAGTGTTCATTGTTGCTTGCTGTAACTTTAAAAAACATATCTGGTCCATTGCATTCATTACAAGGTGCTATTGGAAACTTGCTCATTTACTGGCTAGCCAGGTAGATGAGTGCAGAAAGTCTGAGGGTTTGTTGTTGCAGCCTTTGGCTTTGAGGCTGCTTTCCATGGGATTTTGCAAATTGACTCATGATAGTCTAGGTCAGTGGTTGTCAACCGTAGCTACATTGTCCAGGGGCCCCAATTTGGAGGGTCTGATTAAATTGATCTGGGGAGGAATCCATAAAGTTTAAAAGTTCTTAGAATGATTCGAATGTGTGCCCCAGTTGAGTTCTCTTGTTCCAGGAGGGCCAAGCTCCTGTAATGCTTGGACTGTCTAGAAAACTGTGTAATTATTTAATAGATCTAAACACTGGTGTTTGTGTTGCCATCAGAGAAGATGCAAGATGCCCATGTTTTTTAATGGGCATTCAATGTCTATCTTTTATTTATTTATTTATTTATTTTTAATTTGTTTTGCTTTTTGAGTCACATCCAGCGATGCACAGAGGTTACTCCTGGCTTTGCACTCAGAAATTACTCTCGGCAGTGCTCAGGGGACCACATGGGATGCTGGGAATCAAACCTGGGCCGCACGTGTGCAAGGCAAATGCCCTACCCGCTGTGCTATTGCTCCAGCCCCCAATGTCTATGTTGAATTCACAGTGTTGTCCTTTTACTCTTGACTACTGCTCCCATTGCCTTGAGTTAATTTTTCCTCTTAGTAGATTATTAGAGCTTCCTTCTCTGTGATAGTGGGGATAAATAACCTGGGATGTAAGAGTCAGTGTCTTTGCAAAAGCAAATGGGTAGTTGCATTTTCTAGAGCTATTAGGCAATGTAGTACAAGCACCAATCTTCTTAATCTGATGGAGGTAGATGTTCTGTGTGCATATAAATGACAGGGGAAACCGCCCTCCTTATATTATTTAATACTAATACAGGTGAGGGAAAGTATTTCTAAAGTGAACATAGAAGAGGGTATTTTCTTTTGACTTAAACTTTCATTTGTCTTCTGAGCCCTCAGCAGCAGTAAGAGTGCACTGCCTCTGATAAGTATGGGTTCTCCTTAGCCTGCAGAGATGTGAGTGATAAGATAAGATGGCTTGAAAAAATAAGTGCTTGAGGGGAAGGGGTAGGAGGAGAGGGAGAGAAAGTGTGCTAACTGCTTTGACTACAAAATAGCCCCTGGTAGTCAAAGATAAGATACCTGGAGCTACTCTAAAGACCTTAAACAAGATGTAAACGAAACCAATAAAATTCATTTGAGATCAAGTCACTTTTCTACTTTCCTCTGCTTTCCAGCTCTGACAGCCCAAGGCTCGATTTACTTTATGGAATAACCCCTTATGACAGAACCCAGGAAGTACAAGAAACTGATAGGAGTCACTTCAAGAAATAAGTTATCTACAACTTCTAGAAAGATCTGAATTCGAAGTACTTAATCACCAGATCTAGACATACCTTCCTGAGTGGTAACAGAAAGTATTGTCAGTTATAGGATGTACCACTCCCATGCCTCTCTTTCCACTTCAGATGCTCATTTGCTTTGTACTGTTATAGGACAACCTTCCTTTTGGGAAATTAATGTTGTTTATTATTATTGTTGTTTTTTGAGCCATCCCTGGTAGTGCTCATCTCTGGCTTACTCTTGGCTCTACACTCAGGGATCACTCCTGGTGCGACTTGGAGGACCATATGTGGTTCTGGAAATTGAACCCAGATTGGCCATGTGCAAGGCAAGTGCCCTACATTCTCTCTAGCCCCCCTTTTATGCAATTGTTCATATAACATGTGTATTTCATAGTGGACTGATGTTCACATCAAGCGACTATAACTTGGAAGTCATTATCAACCAAATCTTAGGAGATAAACATTTTTTGCAAACACACTTGAAGCAAGCTGTTACTCAAAACTGTATTTCTTGACTATAGAATACCCAGCTGCTGTGTACTTGGGAACCCGTTAAGATTGGTCACCGTCTTTTCCTAGAAATTTATAAGCTGCTGTTCACACTTTTTTTTCTACAGAAAGGAAATCATTTACTGGAACTAATTGAACAGAAAAATAGAGAAGATTTGAAACTTGGAGTCCTACTACAAAGTAGGAGGGAACAGCTATGGGATGGGAAAAACAAGAAGCATCTCCTTGTCTCTTTGTAAATACTGGTGGGAAGAGCTGGGATTAGGTTGGGATTAAGTTTAATCTTTGGCTAAGGGAGAGAAAGCTGTTTTGTCACTCACTGCTGTTCTAGTGTAGATAGAATAGCAAATACAAAAAAGGCAGAATCCAGCATAGCAAAGTCGAGGCAGAGTACTCAAATGTTTCAGGGAGAAATACAAGGTTCTATAGAGGTTTTTCAAATTTTGGAGTGCAGAGAAAGTAAGTGTGGGAATGTCTGGGATCTACCCGGCAAAATTTGGAGTCAGTAAGCCTAGGATAGAGACTGCAAAAAAAAAAAAAAAATTTTTTTTTTTTTTTGCTTTTTTTTGGGTCACACCTGGCAATGCTCAGGGGTTACTCCTGGCTCTGCACTTAGGAATTACCCCTGGTGGTGCTGGGAATTGAACCCGGGTCGGCTGAGTGCAAGGCGAATGCCCTACCTGCTGTGTTATCTCTCCAAACCGGAGACTGCAAATCTTTATTTCCCCCTTTTATTTTGGATTTGGGGCCACACCTGGCAGTGTTTAAGGCTCATTCCTGCCTCCGTGTTCAGAGATCACTACTGAATCACAGGATTTGGGGTCCACCTGGGGAGCTTGGATTAAACTTGGATCAGCCACATGTAAGGCAAGCGCCCTACCCACTGTACTATCATTCTGGCCCCCAGAATCCTGCATTTTCAATAGACATGTGGAATATTGGGGCACAGATGGAAGGCGGATCATGCTGCCCTGGGTCATGGGGTTGGGGTAGAGGGTCAGTCCTTGATTTGTGTTGTATTATGAAAACCACAATCATCACTGAGAAGAGGCAGTTTCAGCCCTCCTCATTGTGTGTCCCTTCATCAGGATGAATGGCTCAATGGTGGGGAATGTGTCTCCCGAGACTGGAGCACAGGACAGTAAAGCAGATCCTAGAGCCCTTTGATGGCACCTTCTCATTTGCTTTTGTTTGCCGATCCCCCCTCCTCAAAGGAGAGGACTAGGATGGGATGAGGAAGAAGCACCATTAAGGAGAGTTCTGTTTGTATTTTTTTCTGCCTAGTAGCCAGATGGGAAATCAAGTTAAGGAATAAGCTGTTAGGATTTGTCAGCAGTAGTTTCTGGTGGGTAGGACTGTAAAGTTTCATCTCAGTGAGTATACATACCTTAACACAGTAGGTTTTGTCATAGAAAAAAAGCAGTATCTTTAACAAAAGAAAACGAATCATACTAAACAGTGTTTTTGATTTTGTCTGTAAAATCCAGGTGACTCAGTGGCACTTGTATTTATTGTTGTTTTAGGAGGGATGGGTTAGGGGAGGATGAACTTTTCTAATTTTTTTTTTAATATTTAAAACAAGCTGCTAGCATGGGTGCTGAACTCTTGCATTTCGATTTCGCTCTGCAGTCAGCTAACAACTTAGAAATTATGGTACCCTACTCATCCTCATTGACCTGTGGGGTTTTGTAATTTTTTTTTTCAGTCTGTAAAGTTAGCACTTCTTTTAAAGGTTAAGACTTCTCACAGGTCGTAAACCTGATGTTTTATGCATGTGAAAAGTTAGGAATGACAGCCTTGACTTTTTTTTCTCTGTGTAGGCTTCAATCAAACTCACTTATTTTCTTTCTTTCTTTTTTTCTCTTTTGGATCCCTCAAGGAAGACCCAGCGGTATGCCTAACCCATGCCAAACAACATCAGGTTATTTCAGAGAAAAGAGTAGAGCTGAAATTTTAGCAGGGAGTTTCCTGAAAATTCATAAAGCAGCCCTTTCTCACAGACAGCACCGCAGCAGACAGGCTCCCAGGACTGGGTTTCTAGGTTTAATGTCTTTGAGTATAAGAAGTGTTTGCAAGGGACACACCAAGAAGTCTTGCACAGATATAGACGTGCTCTGTTATCATTTCTCCCTTTTTCAATGGCAAAAATACATTGCTTTAGATTTCTCAACTATCAGTTAGGATTGGTCCATTTCATGTAAATTAAATAGAATTGTTTCCAATTCCTTTTTATTTGATGAGAATTTCTTCATTTGCTCTTATTAAGATCATATTGGCACATTGTTTTTAGTGGAATTTTGTGCACCTTGCCTATGTGCCATATGCTAGATACCAGAGAGTAGGAGGTGCCATATAATTTTGAAACCTGAACTGTTGGATCACCTAATTACCCCTGACTTTGTCACAGATGTCAGCCATGTTCATTAAATGTCTGATTATTGTGGCCACACTGCCTTAAATTCTTATCTTGCTCATTACTTTTGTGATGTGGAAATATTTTGGATGTGGATAAAGTGAATAGTATACATGGTATACTGGGGGCGGTTTGAAGCCTGGTTCTTGCCACAGTAGCACTGTAGCACTGTTGTCCCATTGCTCATCTTTTAGCTTGAGCGGGCACCAGTAACGTCTCTATTGTGAGACTTGTTGTTACTGTTTTTAGCATATCAAATATGCCCTGGGTGGCTTGCCAGGCTCTGCCATGCAGGCGGGGTACTCTTGGTTGCTTGCCGGGCTCTCCAAGAGGGATGGAGGAATTGAACCCTGGTTGGCTGCATGCAAGGCAAACACCCTACCTGCAGTGCTATCGCTCCAGTCCTTCTTGCCACTAGTTTTGCAAAATACTTAATCAGTTATTTATATAATTATATATATTTACATATATCCAATTTAATAAAATATATGTTTTATATATATGTATGGACTGGAAGGATAACACAGTGGGTAGGGCATTTACCTTGCATGTGGCTGAGCTGGGTTTGATTCCTCTGTTGCTCTCGGAGAGCCCGGCAAGCTACCAGTGGTGTATTCAATATACCAAAGACAGTAACATCAGGTCTCACAGTGGAGACATTATTGGTGCTCGCTCGAGCAAATCGATGAACAACAGGATGATAGTGCTATATATATGTATACACATAGTAAAAATATTTGTTGGTAAATGGTATCATAATCTTATATTTTTATTAAGACATAATTATGGTTTTACTCATATTTAGTGGCAGATTGCTATAATTAATACATTGTAACAATATATATGTATCTGAAATGTTATAAACTTAGTTTAGCATGAATCATTTAGTCTATTAATGCTGGCGAGATTGTCCAGGGTTCTATAGTTTTGCATGTGGCCAATTAAATTTCATCCCTGGCACCACATACAGCCACTGGGTGTGGCCCCCCAACAAAACAAAACAAAAATGTAACAAAAAACAGATCTACATGATCTACATGAAATCATACACGTACACACAGTCAGTAGCATTACCTTTTGTTTATTTGGTTTTGGTCCATGCCTGTCAGTACTCAGGGCTTACTTACTCCTGGCTCTGTGCCTAGGGATCACTCCTGGCAGGGCTTAGGGAACCAGGGATTGAGCCTTGGTCAGTCACATGTGAGGCAAGCGCCCCAGCTGCTGTACTATCCACTATGCTTCATCTGTAGCATTATTTTAATTGGTACCCGTTCCCATAAATAAATTACCAAGACTGTTAACAATAGAAGAGATAAATGAGCTAATTGAATTTTATGTCCATTTTTCCTTCATTATTATGATCATTATTATTGTCATTATTACTTTTGGTGCCAGGGATAAAATCCAGGGCCACACAGAATCAGGGCAGGTGCCTGAGCTGCATCCCTCACCTGGATTTTCTTTTCCTTATTTGTATTTTGGGGCCATACCTGGCTCTGGCTCAGGGCTTACTCCTGTCTCTGTGCTCAGCGCTTACTCCTGAGGGTATTTGGGGGACCATCTCTTTTGCTGGGAGTCGAACCTGGCTTAGCTTTGTGCACAGCAAGCACCTTACCCACTGTACTACCTCTCTGGCCCCAGTCAAAGCTCTTTTTATCATTTGATTTTCTAAGACTCCAACCTCATCATTTTAGTTTTACTATGAAAGTAGTAACTGTTAGTGTGAAAGTTGGTGATTCTGGTGAAGTGCTGTGATGATTGTGTCTTGTGTTGATGCCTTAATTATTAGTATGTATGTCTCTTCATACACTCAGTATGAAGCTGGCCCAATATTCCTTGGATGTTTTTCTTTTTACTACCACCGTAGCATATAACATCTCTTAAACTGCACAAATACTAATTAAGAAAAGAACAGCATGAGCTCTTTTAGTTGCATCTTCTGGTTGGTTGACTGGGTCCACTCACTGGCTTTTACACTGCAGCTTGACAACCTGTGTGAATCAAAGGCCGTGCCTCAAAATAACAATGGATATTGATAACAGACCTTACGGGTTCCTGTGATATACTTACTACACATATAAACATCAAATCAAGATAAGTAAAATCCATTGTATTGTGATAGCAAATGGATAATTGTAGTAATATTTCCCCCCTAATCTTTGTAACAGCTTTTTCTATATTAGCACACCGTATTTATCACTTTACTGCACAATGAACCCACAGGGGGTGCTAATTGGTCATTAATTAAATTTTAGCCTTTCAACACTTTTGTATTCTCTAGTGACTTTATCTGCAGTGAAGTATACAGTGTGGCCTTTTTTAAACTGCCGAAAATTAATGTTAGCTTTCCTGATGCCGTGGATGTGGTGCAGGTGAAATTCAGCTTGAGTCAATGCATTTCAAGACTGTTCAAATGCTGTGTGAACACAAGTTTATCACAATAAAAACCCTGATGGGACCAATGCCCACATACTGAGAAAATGTTCAGCAGTACAGTTTAACATATTAAAATATTTTGATACACTAGACTCCATTTTGATCACTTTGAAAATTCTCGTGGATGATAGGTCATTAGTTTGGTAGAACTTTCTGAAGTCCTGTAGTTGACTAATGAAGCCATTCCCAAGCCATTCTTTTCCCCATATTTATCTGCTTGTAAACTAAATTTGGCTTTCCTAGTAATAGTAATAGTTTAGTACAGTTTTATATTTTAGCAGCTCTGAAAATTCTTTAATGTCTTTTTTGATCTTAGGTTAACTATATCTGAACTTTGTTTATTATAATTTTTAAAAGCCCTCAAGTTCAAAAATATAAGTAATTTCTCAAATTAATAAGAAGTACAGGACCATAAATAGAATGCAGTGGATAAGGCGCTGTCTGCACACAGCTGACCCTTGTTAGATCTCTGGCATCGCATGTGGTATCCGGAGCACCATCAGGGTCCCTTCCGAACACAGAGACCCTGAGCACCAGCGGGTGTGGCTCCCTTCGAGAAATATTATATAACCACGTGGTGGGTGCTTAATTTTGGACAAGTAAGTGAATGAACAAAAAATAATTTAGGAACTGCTTAAAATTCTTTGAGGCATGAGGTCACATAACCACAAGACTATAAAGTACATGTCTTACTCAAAATCATAGAGATAAAAAAAAACAACAAGAGTCGGGAAATTGACTGTGATGATGTGTGTCATTATAAGGGAAAGATAAACATGCTAATGCAGAACCCTCACAGGCACAGCCCCTAAGCAGATGTGGGATTCATGATTGCCAATTATTGAATGCCAAGGCTGGTGCTTATCATTAGTTATATATATATATTTTTTTTTTCAGTGGGCCAGAAAATAGAAAAAGTAAAGGCATTCTCACCCCGCCCACCCCCAACATAATTGGAAACCACTTTTCCTTCTGTCTGGCTTCAGAAACACCATGTCTCGATTTCCATGAGTGAGATGATGACTGTTTTTTGAACTGGTTTCACGTCAGCTTTTTCCTCTGATTGGAGAGGCGGAGTTAAGTGTGAACTGCTTAAGAATGCGCTATTTTCTGTTTAATTTGGCTGTGGAAGATGGAATTCATTGAGCGCCGTCTGTTCAAATGAACTTTAAGCAACAGCAAGCAAAACATTTGTACTTCTCTCTACGCACGTAATAGAAATTGTCTGGGGGAAGAGGTGGTATGGATAGAAAGAACCAGGATTACTTACCGAGGACAAGGGCCTGATCATTTCTTATTTCTTATTTTGGCTCATCTGAGAAAAGTGAGCTTCTCTTTTATTAGGGAATACTGAGAGGAAAATAAATAACCTCAGAGCTCTGATATCTGGAATTCATCTTAAGACTGTTGGGGGGGAAAATGTGCATTACCAATTCCTGCTCTCCACAGCTGCTCTCATTATTGGGTGGCCACCTCTTTTTCTCACAACCTGCTAATGCACTTAAATGGTCCTTCAAGAACAGTTTGGGATATTTCAGAATTGAAAAGCATGTGTGACTTGTAAATAAATTTAAAGTTCACATTTCTCTTTTGAACACCCAGTAAAACATATTCATTTTCAAATAGTTAAGTGAGTTCTGTGACAAAGGAGTGAACTTTACGTGGAGCTGTTGATTTTTTAAAAAGCCAAACAAGAAGCATGATGGTTATACCAAAAAGGGTTGACACTTTCTAAAACTGTTGATATTTCAATTTGAGTATGAAGGGAAACAATTGTGTAATAACACATAATGGTTTATTTAGAATGACCATGATTTTTGAGCAATTTAGACCATCGCTTAAAAAAATTACTGTATGATTGGGTCGGATGAGTTTAAATATGATGATGTTAAATTATAACTCTGTTGACACCGGCATTACTGTTGCTTGTGTTTATTGCGTGTCAAAGTATTGTCCTCTTCCAGTAGTTCCTAAATCCCCTTAGCATTGGGGCAGATCTTTAGTTTCCTTTAGGATTCTTAGCTGGTCCTAAAATAGATCAATGAGTTCACTGATAGGAGCAGAAAAACTATAAAATCAGTTTAGTAAAGAAAGAATTATTTTACACTAATGTGGTGTTCACGTGGAAATTTGCTTTGGTGTCTCCTGACTTACTCTATTATTCAACACAACACTTACAAAACTAATCTACTAAATAAATTTATTTTGGTGTTAAATACTGTGATGATTATATTGCTAAGATTTACAAGAATAGAGTGGTAGTTTCAAAATTACATACTTGGCTTTAGATTTATGTGGCAAAATACTTGTTCTAAGGTTATCTGTCTGTGAAGACCCACGATTATATCTTATGCATGATGATTTAATACTTGGAGCACAGTCAGCATGGATTTATGGTCCATTAATTTTTAGATATCAGCAACTATTTATATTTTAGTTTCTTTATGACTGAATATACAACTGTGAATGCTTAAGGCACTCTAGGTATCTATTGGGCCAATCCTTAGAGCTTATAGCTCGGTGCTTCCATCAAAGGAAAGAAGAATGTTAAAATGCATTTCTGCTACATACGCAGTAGACGTGGATACAGAAGAACATGCCTGCAACACACATAAATCTTTTTGTTTACATATGCAGCTTTTCTTTCAGCCACAATAGGTGCCCTAGAAACATTCACTAACCTTTGTAACACCCTAGAGGGCAAGTATCAAGAATTATTATCTTCATATCGCAGGTGAAACACCTAGGTAGGGGCAGATTAAATGACTTGGCCAGGTCACTTTCTAAGTCTGTTATGAAGCTCGGAATATGAAGTGCCAGACCCTTGACTTTCCGGTCTCTTTTTGAGTCACCACCCTCGTGGCAAACAAAAGTCGCAGACCAGCTCGTATCTCTGCAGCTTTTCCTCACTTGAAAAGTAACCGTTGATGTAAATCCTGTCCCTGTTAAGGAAGCCTTGCTGTGTGGTACTTGCACACACATGATAGGGAGTCCCTGAAGGACAGTTTGGAGAGTACTCTGCCGTTACAATGAATGAGCTCATGTAGAAAAGGATATCAGCAAGCCAGCTTCTTCTGGGTCCAGACATCGGGAGAATGAAAGTGTCCGTAAGTTCCCTTAATGTCAGAGATTCAGACCATTTCTTTCAGTATCGACAGTGATTTAAGCCAGCTTGTCATTTTATTTTCTTCTTCATAATTGCACACGGCCCACTTGATTGCCTTCAGCGTTCTGGAAGGCTGGAGCACTTTCCCTGCAGAAGGAAGCTCGCCAAGCACATGCCAGACCTAAGATGTGCTTAATGGTTCAAGATCAGAATTAGCATCACCCTAAACTGACCTCCTTTTTTGATCTTCTAGCTAATTTTCATTTTCTGCCTCCTTTTGATTCGACTTGCCAAGAAGAATAGTTAGGGAGCGTTGCATTTCTTATCATCGGTGGCAGGTTGTAAATCAGAACTAGGAGGTTCCCATCGATGTCACCACCATATGACCCTTCATGTGGTCGGCTTGTCTGTGTGTCCCTGGGTGTGGGATAAAAGTCTCTCCCAACCTCTGCTTCCTCTCCCCAGGTTGGCACCAGAGGTACTTGGGGCTCACATCACAAAGGTACTTTGTGCTTGGAGCCTTTTCTTTTTTCCTACTATGGAATGCCTCTTCCTAGCATGACTTCACTTTTCTGTGGGTGAGCACTTTCCCCCCATAAATATGACCGAACAGGTGTTGCTCGGCTGCTAACTGAGTTTCCAGCTGTCCCTCTCCAGCACAGAGCCGGCAAAATCTGTTGTTTCGTCCTTTTAGGCAGACAAGAGAACCATCAAGGCTGCGATGGAGGTCTTCCTTGCAGGATATGGCAGCTTTGTTGCCAGACGATGGTCGGGAAGGCTGGCTGGCTAACAAAGACAGGCCTTCAGCGACTGGGTGTAGTTCCAGGGCTGCATCCCCTTTGGCAGGAGCACAGAGGCTGCTGCAGTGTGGCCAGCCAGCAAAATTAGGAAATAAGGACCTCTTTTATTTACTCAGGCTGCTGAATCATGGGCATTCCTGTCTGCCTGGAGAAAAGTCAGGCGGCTCTACTTTCCACTGAAAGTCTCAGGAGTGTTGGAGACTTTCATCTCGGAGTGTTCACACACTTGTTTTAATGTGCTTTATGGAAATGGTGAAACTCAGCAAGTAGGGTTGCTGTAGAAAAACATCTGCACTAACTATGCACACACATTTGCATCTTTAAATAGACTTTTTAGGCCATAGAGCTGGTTTCCAGCAATGCTTTTTTGTTTGTTTGTTTGGGATTTTTTTTTTCTGTCCATAAGAGCTATGTCTCTGAGAGTTGGTTAGTGTGGAGTGATTCCAAAAATTAAAATTTAACATGGACATGTTAAGTACTTCACATTGAAATGCAGCAAACTTGCCATACACAGAAAGCCATTCCTGGTAAGTAGCACTTAGCGGCTACCAAAGGGAAAAAAAGTTCAAATGTATTCAGACGGGAGTTGAAAGAGTCTTCCAGAGTTTCTTCCTGATGCAGAAAGAACTTGAAATTATTTAAATTCGTATTAGCCTTTTAAAGATAGTTTGTGTTGTGACTGCCAAGAAGCTTAACTTAATGGAGACGGTTGGTTTTTTCAAAGACTAAGATAGACCTCAGAGAATGTTGGCAAAAACACCACCACCACAAAAGTCTTGGGAGAGTCTGATACCCTTAGAGCATGAATGAGTCCCCCTGGGAATTTTGGGAGTGAGTTCCTTCTGTGTCCCTGGGAGAATAGGTCCATTTATAGTGCTCGCAAATGAGTTCTTTGCAATTTAGATTCTAAAACAGAAATCAGCCTTTCATGAGACCTTTGTTTATTTTTCTAAAAGTAGCATTCCCTGCTCAAACTTTTTACTTCTGCTCAATTTACTCTAGTCACCAAACTAAATCTTATGAATTTTGTAGGTGAGTTTTCTGGATCTGGGTTATAAAAGGGACACATTACCTGTGGTTATCCCTCTCTTACTCCTAAATGCAAGTTATAGTTAGGGGTGGGGAGGTGGGAGCGTGTGGGGACGGAGAGAAAGAGAAGTCCAGTTCTCTTGAATCCTGGTTTAAGTGAAAAAGTGGTTAAAGTGATCCTACTTCTCAGCTCACTTGACAGGTAACAGTTTTAGGTAAGACTGAAAAAAAGTTTTGCAATAGATATGGTTAAGCGTGGCCCACAGACTAGAGCCCGCATTGAGCCCACTGCTCAGGATTGCACACATTTATGATGGTCCATTGCCTTCCAATTCTTTGCACATTTGTATTATAATATGTCATCTCTGGACACAATCTCAATTTAATGATAAATTTGCTTGCTAAATTTTCAGACTTCATAGTTATTTTCTTTCAGTCTAGATAAATGACAAATTCTGATTCACTGTTTTCCCCAAATGTACAAATGACACGATGTGTTTGGAAATGTTTTTTAAGTGAAGCAATAGGATGCAAACATTGAAGATAAATATGAAATGTGGTAGATTACATCTAGAATACTTAAGCAAATTGAATAAATGGTAACTTTTCCAGTTTGGGAAACTACTTGAAAAATGGTTTATTTTAGGTGTAACAACTTGAGGTGTCTTTGTTTCTATGAAGGGGGAAGCTAAAAGTTTTGCTGAAGTTAAACTTTTTTTCTCCCTATAGGTTGGGTAATGAGTTTGTCTGCATATATTCTTCATATGGATATACCTTTAACGTGAAATCAATACCCAATCAGACCCTTTCTTCTGCTGGAAACAATTTGGGTTGTAGAGTCATATAAATGAGGATGCAGGAATCATGTCGTTTTCAACTTATATTGCGAAGCTTTGTTGCAATGGGCAGGAGTCCAGGAATGGTGTTTGGTTGTTTTCTCAGAGTTAGATGGTTGCCATCTGGCATTGATAGTGAGATGGTGTTGTCATCAGTTTCTAGATGCAGGAAAGGAATGATCCTCATCTGTTTCCTGTGGATAAGCAAGAGGTTGATAATCTAGTAAAATCTTGTTACCTTAAAGAAAGCAGACATGGAATTTGTTTATATAATGCTTGCCAGTTTCTACTTTTATGTTCATGATTTAGCTTGCTCGTGAACTTTAGCTTTGAAGAATTCAAAAACTTACTTGTTCATATTCTCCTCGAAGGACATCAGAATATCCTGATAATATGCCAGTTGAACCTGTTATTCTAATAGACTCATGCTATCCCTACCACCTCCACTCTATGCTTTACTGTTCTCCACATTTATGAAAAAAATCGTGCTCTTTTGCAGAGTAAAAGCTTTTACAATTTCTCCCTGTCTTAAATGATAGATTGTTTTAAAAAGCAAAAGAGATGTTTCACAGTCTCTTTGAGAAGGTCTTATTTTTCCACTTGGCTGTTAAGCATCGAAGAGTGCACCTTTGCTAAGAACATAGTTAAAACCCCACCTAATAGAAGGTAAAGTCACTTTATGGATAACTGCCTAAGTTTATATCTGGCTTTCAGGCTTGTTTGTCTTCTCTTTGTTACTCATAAATCTTTCAGCATTTACCATAATCATTTATCACTTTTCCTGTTTCCAGTTTTTCACAAGTTGCTTTGTCTCTGCTCACCTCAAAGTGCAGGTCCTGTTTGGCTAAGGAAGTTCACGCTGCTGAAGCTTTTTCAAAAGGAAGAAATGGTGGGCCACCTCTTGAACTTTCCAAACAAAATACACTATTACAATCTGGCCCTTGTGAAACTCTCATTTTTTTCTTGATCCTGGCTGATCCTAGCTACATGTAATATCTAGCAGTACCCTTCTAACATTTAATAATCCATTTCCTGGCCTATGGTATTCGAATCTTTCAGTTATTGAAGAAATCCTAGTTGTCTTTCATTACACAAAACATAATTATTATTGTGTTTTCTGTCTTCTTTCATGTGCTTACTTTTTAATATTTTTTTGCTGAAAGCAATAAGGTCTGTATCAATAAGAACCCCATAAAAAGATTTTGGTCCTTCAGAATTGCCTTTTTCTATAAAAACAAGCAAAATGCAGAGGGAATTTTTTATTAAATATTAGACATCTGGGTTGACTGCATTAATTTTAAATCATTCCTGTAATATTTCCTCTTTTCATTTGGTTCTTCAGATGCTCACATAATATGCAAATCATTTTAGAATGAATACAAAAGAAACATTAAATATATTAAAATCTGCATTTTAATAAAATTGTCAGTACGTAATATATACCTTGCTTCTAAGGAAAAATGATAAAAAGTAATAAAAGGGTAATTTAGACATAGAACTATTTAATATCTTTTTATATTTTACAACCCAGTTAAACGTCAATGTAGAATTAAAAACCTGTGGGCTCAGATTTGAAAATTTTACACTCAGATATTCTCCTCTCTGTTTTTCTGCCTGGCAGGTTCTAGATGATCCAACTATTTTGATATGGTACAGTAAATTCACTGAATTATTTCTTAATTTTATGAGACACTCTTAAAAATAGGGGCCGCTTCCAGTGAAGTTTTTGGGGATCACACTCAAGACCTCCCATCAGCCATGGTTCTATCACTTTAGCCACACCCCCCAGCTCCTCTTTGTTGGGTTTTCCGGATGTAAAATGAAATGTTCGTTGCTTCTCTTTGCAGATGGTGTGGATGTTGAAGATGATCCCACGTGCTCCTGGCCCGCGTCCTCTCCTTCCAGCAAGGACCAGACTTCCCCCAGCCATGGAGAAGGTTGTGATTTTGGAGAGGAAGAAGGTGGCCCTGGACTCCCGTACCCATGCCAATTCTGTGACAAGTCGTTTAGCCGCCTCAGCTACCTAAAGCACCATGAGCAGAGCCACAGTGACAAGCTGCCTTTTAAATGCACCTATTGCAGTCGGCTGTTCAAACACAAGCGGAGCCGAGATCGGCACATCAAACTGCACACTGGGGACAAGAAGTACCACTGCAGTGAATGTGATGCTGCGTTCTCCAGAAGTGATCACTTGAAGATCCACTTAAAGACTCACACATCCAACAAGCCATATAAATGTGCCATTTGTCGCCGTGGGTTCCTGTCCTCTAGTTCCTTGCACGGACATATGCAGGTTCACGAGAGGAACAAGGACGGATCCCAGTCGGGGTCCCGGATGGAGGACTGGAAGATGAAGGACACTCAGAAGTGCAGCCAGTGCGAGGAGGGCTTTGACTTCCCCGAAGACCTCCAGAAGCACATTGCAGAGTGCCACCCCGAGTGCTCCCCCAATGAGGACCGGGCAGCCCTCCAGTGTGTCTACTGCCATGAGCTCTTTGTAGAGGAGACCTCCCTCATGAACCACATGGAGCAGATGCACAGCGGGGAGAAGAAGAACTCCTGCAGCATCTGCTCCGAGACTTTCCACACAGTGGAGGAACTGTACAGCCACATGGATAGTCACCAGCAACCCGAGTCGTGCAATCACAGCAACAGCCCTTCCCTGGTCACGGTGGGCTACACCTCTGTGTCCAGCACGACTCCGGATTCCAACCTCTCAGTGGATAGCTCAACTATGGTGGAAGCTGCCCCACCGATCCCAAAGAGTCGAGGGAGGAAGCGGGCCGCTCAGCAAAGCTCTGACATGGCGGTGCCCTCGAGTAAGCAAGCGAAGGTTACCTACAGCTGTATTTACTGCAACAAGCAGTTATTTTCGAGTCTGGCAGTTTTGCAGATTCACCTGAAAACTATGCATTTAGATAAGCCAGAACAGGCCCACATTTGTCAGTATTGCTTGGAGGTGTTGCCCTCACTCTATAACCTAAACGAACATCTTAAGCAGGTGCATGAAGCTCAGGATCCAGGTATGATTGTGTCTGCCATGCCTGCCATAGTCTACCAGTGCAACTTCTGCTCCGAAGTTGTCAATGACCTCAACACTCTTCAGGAACACATCCGATGTTCTCACGGGTTCGCGAACCCTGCAGCGAAGGATAGCAATGCATTCTTTTGTCCCCATTGCTACATGGGATTTCTCACTGACTCTTCCCTTGAAGAGCATATAAGACAGGTCCATTGTGACCTCAGTGGCTCCCGATTTGGGTCTCCGGTACTTGGGACCCCAAAAGAACCTGTAGTAGAAGTCTATTCTTGTTCCTATTGTACGAATTCACCCATATTCAACAGCGTTCTTAAACTGAATAAGCATATCAAAGAGAATCACAAAAACATTCCCTTGGCCCTGAATTACATTCACAACGGGAAGAAATCCAGGGCTTTGAGTCCCCTGTCGCCTGTGGCCATAGAGCAGACATCTCTTAAGATGATGCAGGCCGTGGGAGGAGCGCCTGCCCGTCCCACGGGAGAATATATCTGTAATCAGTGTGGTGCTAAGTACACATCCCTTGACAGCTTTCAGACTCACCTGAAAACTCATCTCGACACTGTGCTTCCGAAGCTGACCTGTCCTCAGTGCAACAAGGAGTTCCCCAACCAGGAGTCCCTGCTGAAGCACGTCACCATTCACTTCATGATCACCTCAACGTATTACATCTGCGAGAGCTGTGATAAGCAGTTCACTTCCGTGGACGATCTTCAGAAACACCTGCTGGACATGCACACCTTTGTCTTCTTCCGCTGCACCCTCTGCCAAGAAGTGTTTGACTCCAAAGTCTCCATCCAGCTCCACCTGGCTGTGAAGCACAGCAACGAGAAGAAGGTCTACCGGTGCACATCGTGCAACTGGGACTTCCGCAACGAGACCGACCTGCAGCTCCACGTGAAGCACAACCACCTGGAGAACCAAGGGAAAGTGCACAAGTGCATCTTCTGTGGCGAGTCCTTCGGCACTGAGGTGGAGCTGCAGTGCCACATCACCACCCACAGCAAGAAGTACAACTGCAAGTTCTGCAGCAAAGCCTTCCACGCCATCATCCTGCTGGAGAAGCACCTGCGGGAGAAGCACTGCGTGTTCGAAACCAAGACTCCCAACTGTGGGACGAACGGCGCCTCGGAGCAAGTGCAGAAGGAGGAGGTGGAGCTGCAGACCCTGCTCACCAACAGCCAGGAGTCGCACAACAGCCACGACGGGAGCGAAGAAGACGTGGATACCTCAGAGCCCATGTACGGGTGCGACATTTGCGGCGCGGCCTACACCATGGAGACCCTCTTGCAGAACCACCAGCTCCGGGACCACAACATCCGGCCCGGAGAGAGCGCCATCGTGAAGAAAAAGGCCGAGCTCATTAAAGGGAATTATAAGTGTAACGTGTGCTCTCGAACCTTCTTCTCGGAAAACGGCCTCCGGGAACATATGCAGACCCACCTCGGCCCCGTCAAGCACTACATGTGCCCCATTTGTGGAGAGCGGTTTCCCTCCCTCTTAACGCTCACTGAGCACAAAGTCACGCACAGTAAGAGCCTGGATACTGGCAACTGCCGGATCTGCAAGATGCCTCTCCAGAGTGAAGAGGAGTTTTTAGAGCATTGCCAAATGCATCCTGACTTGAGGAACTCCCTCACGGGGTTCCGCTGTGTGGTCTGCATGCAGACGGTCACCTCCACGTTAGAGCTCAAAATCCACGGGACATTCCACATGCAAAAGACAGGGAACGGGGCCGCAGTGCAGACCACAGGGCGTGGCCCGCACGTCCCAAAACTGTACAAGTGCGCCTCATGCCTCAAAGAATTCCGTTCCAAGCAAGATCTGGTGAAACTTGACATCAACGGCCTGCCCTATGGCCTGTGTGCCGGCTGTGTGAATCTCAGTAAGAGTAGCAGCCCGGGCATCAATCTCCCGCCCGGCTCCACTAGAGGAGGCCTGGGCCCCAATGAGAATCTGAGTGCCATGGAGGGCAAAGGCAAGGCCGGGGGACTGAAGACGCGCTGCTCGAGCTGCAATGTAAAGTTTGAGTCTGAAAATGAACTCCAGAACCACATCCAAACAGTCCACCGGGAGCTCGTGCCAGACGGCAACAGCACACAGTTGAAAACGCCGCAGGTATCACCAATGCCCAGAATCAGCCCCTCCCAGTCGGATGAGGTAACTTGCGTTTCTCCTGTTTGCTATTTAACCTCCTCGAGAAGCTGTCCCCGCTTTATATTTACACTGTTCCTCTGTCTTCTTTATTGTCAGGTGCCAGTAGATGCTTAGACTGAAACGCAATGGTTTGTTTCCCCCATAGCCATTAGCTAGCAATTACTTGCTTCTTGATAAGCAGCATTTTGGCTTGAATGGTGCAAAATAGGACTAATTCCAGTCTCCCTAGGATATTGTCTTCTCTATGACTGAAGAGACCAGAGCTCATGCCAACACCACTGAGATCTGGAATCTCAGCATAGCTTCACCGCAAGTTGAAATCCCCAGCTATGACTTGTGTGTATGGCAGAGAGATAATGACATAAAAGTAAGATACTAGGAGCCAACATGCTGGCTTAGAGTAAATTAAAAAGAATATATATATTTATGGATAACAAATTGGGTAGGGGTGGCATTTTAATACCATGTTGTCAAGGCTCACTGTTTTTTCTTTGTCTTCTGGTAGTTAGGAAAATATTTTCTCACACCAGGATTTTTTAAAAGCCTCTATTTATTAAACACCACATGCCCAATGTTCTTATAAAAGGCGCTGCCCCTGAGTCTTTATTCTCCAGATTTGAGTTTCAAAAATTAATGTGTGGTCCCCACCGTTCCCCCCCCCCATTAGCTTTAGAGAAATTTAGGTTTCCTTGTCACCCTGAATTAAAAAAAAAAGTTTATTTGCAATGAAATAGTTTTCGAAGTCATCGTTCCTTAAAGCTGAGTAGAGGATGGTACATTTCATTATTTTCTTTTTGTGCTTTATCACCTGGTTTCTGATAGTGTTTTCTACTTCCCCCTACCTGGCCCAATCTGGAGATGCATCCAAATGAAAACCCCAGGGAGATGCATCTCCCTTTACTTTGGGGTCACTGTGTTTTTCTTATCTTGTTTCTGCACTCACACTGTATAGGAGGCCTCCTGCCTCTGCCTGCAGAGAGCCGTCAGCCCCTGGTAGGGAAGAGCTAGGAGAGAAACACACAGCCCGCCTCCTGAAATGTGACATCTGCATGACAGGCAAACTCCCCAACTTTGAAGCTCCTTTCTCTTCTCTTCTCCCCAAGTAAATTAGAACCTTTCTCTCATTTGAATAAATGAAATTCTATCAAACTGAGAAGGACAGCTGGAAGAACAGAGATTTGATAATGGCTCGTAGCTCATGTATTGGATTAAATAGGACTTCAGGGGTGGGAGAGGGGGAAGACATATTGGTCTCAAAGAAGAAATTATTTCCACCAACTTTTTATTTCAAAAATGTCTGAACCTATAGAAAAGTTAAAGAAATAACATTGAATATAGATTGGTAGTAATATTCCAGATTACCAAATGTAAACATTTTTCATATTTTTCTCTTTCTTTGCAACTTTATTTTTAATGCATTAATCTGAGCCACAGGAAGGTGTATTACAGATGTTCAGATATCTTCTCAAAGAAGGACATTTTTTTTTCTATTTAGCTGCATCATTAGTGAAGGCAAGTAACTAAATCTGCTAAGGAAATCAAAGAAATCTCTAATATCACTCATAGGAAGTCTCTATTCAGATTTCCCTCCTATCGTATCCCATAAACATGTTCTTCATGAAATGGTTTTAGATGAGAATTGAAAAATAATTATATAGAAAATTGCTCCTATTTTTAAATATTTCTCTGTTTAATGTATAGAGCAGAGTTTATATGTTCAGGTTTAATTTCAAAAGTGTATAAAGTCGAGTCAAAATCACTATGTGTGTGATTGTGGTAGTATGTATTCATTTAAAATCAAGCAAAACCAGATACTCATTTCTTAACAGAATGCTTATGAAAAAGCAGTGTGACTGTTTCATCATAATCTGTTCATGGTTTATATTTTTAAATTGTTATGTAATTCCATTTGGGGTGAGATAATGTAAAAATGGGTGACTATGATTAGTCTTTACATGTTAATTAGGATAATTGATCTTTAAGGGATATTCAAATCTTAATTTTAGTTCTTAGTATAGTATTTCTAAGCTATCTTAGTATCTATGGGCTTAAAAAATGATCCTTTGGGGCCGGAGAAATAATACAGGTGCTAAGATACTTGCCTTGCATACATTAGACTCCAGTTTGAATCCCCAGCACCATATATAATCCCTCAAGAATTGCTGAGTCTCACTCCTGAGCACAGACCCAGGAATAGCCCTTGAGCACTGCCAAATATGTCCCAACACCTCCCCCATAAAGATTCATTTGCAGAAGGATACTGCCTTATTTATTCCTGGTTAATAAGAACTTGTATCATGGTCTTAACTAATCAAATATTAGGATTTAGTTGTATATATTTTCTTGTGCCTCAAAAGCTCACTAATTCTATCTTTTTTATCATTATTTTAAAAGTTATACTGTTTACATAACGAAATTTTATATGCCCATTTCTTTATACTCTGTAGTTTAAAATGTCCATAGTATTTGGATTTGAAATAGAAAATTACCTATACTTAAGTAGATAATTTTAGAAAAAGAATTCTAAAAATAAGTCACAAGAAAAAGATATAATAAATACTAACTTGTTCATAATATTAGTTTGACTACTTAAGCTCATTTGACTTATCATTACAAATATTATGTAAAATTTATCACAAGTATAGATGAAAGGTGATTTTTTTTAATGCAAGTGTTTGCCAAAAGCTGTGCCATGTGGGTGTAAATTTTATCACACAAAAAGTATGACTTGTATATCTAATTGACTCAGCTGTCCTAGGTAGGAGTTGAAGATCTTAGTGACATTAATGTTTTCATCTCTTTGCTGAAGAGAAAAACTTCAGATCAGAACACTCTGGGGATTAAAAAATAAAACATCAGCAACAAAAGACCAACTAGGGTACATAGGTGTTATCTAGAACAATATTAATTTAGAAGGGCTATGATGTAACATAAGAGTATTGGTAGACTCTGTAATGAATACATTTTCAAAGATTGAAAAATGCTACTAGGTTGAGACAAGATTACCTATTTAAAAGGTATTCAGTTAAAACTTAGGGAAGCACTAGTATCATATAAGTCCATGCAATTCAAGAAATGCACACCTAAAGATGAAAAGCGGGTGACTCTTATAGTGGAAAAATTTGGAATTGAAGATAGAAGATCTGAATTTGAACCCTATTTCTTTTGCATAATGCTTTTTGAATTTGTGAATAATGTTTTCTTTGTGCCCACTATGACTTTTAGTCTAAAATTTCTACGCAGATTTTGTTTTTTATAACATATTTGGGGGAGCTGTTCACTTCTCTTTGCTCACTTAAGCTTGAGTATGATATGAATTTGTGATATGAACATATAGTGATTGCATAAATGGTAGAGATCATTTAATCCAGGAAGTACTTTTTTCCATAACGAAGCTTCTTGAATTACTTATTTACTATGTGTTAAAAAAAATGTTGGTTCGTCTTCTGGAGTTTGTTGACACTGGCTCAGTTTTCTGCTCAGGTCTGCACCAGTTGAACCTCAAAATATCGTTTGATGATGAGATTGCAGGAGTGATTCTTCCACCTTCATTTCTCCAAGGGCCCTAGAACTCCAGGTTTCTCCAAGGGAATCACTTTCAATTCCTACCATTTGCAGAAGTCCATTGAAATTGCCCTACAGAGGTTGCCAACTGCCTCCATGTTGATATACGTCTGTACAGGGTCAAAGAATCCGAGCCAGAAGGGACAATGGAGATCATCTCATTAATGTTTCCTATTTTACCTATAACAAGAAAGAAAAATGAATTGACATCTATGCAAGAGCACCAGGCTAGCAAGTGATAGACCAAGAGCTCTAAGAATCCAGGCCTCTAGGCTTGAGATTCTCTTTTCATAATCCCGATGAGACTCTCCTCAAAAAATGGTCTATCTTGGTTCTTTTTCTTAAAATTGTCCTTCTGTAGCAGTCTTAGTGCCTCTTGTCCTTCACTTCTTCCATCCAGATCAAGGACTCTTCTACTTGCATCACTTCATCTTCGCTGTTTCTAATGCCTTTAGCACCTTATCCACACAACATACTATGAAAAAAGAACTTTAGTTTCATTACCACTCTACTTGCCACTGTTCCCTTTTCCTTTTATTTTGGCTTTTTGAGTCCACCTGGCGATGCTCAGGGGTTACTCCTGGCTTGCTGGCTCGGCACTCAGGAATTGCTCCTGGAGATGCTCACGGGACTATATGGGATGCTGGGGATTGAACCCGGGTTGGCCACATGCAAGGCAAACGCCTTACTCACTGTACTGTCACTCCAGACCCTCATTTCCTTTTTGGGACTTGTCTTTCTTGCCTAGCTTCCATCATAATATTTTGTTCCCTTTCTTTACCTCTCTTCTAAGTTGTTGTTTTCCCTGCTGCTGTTCTCTTCTATTCACTTCATGTAGCTCAGTTATTTTCATGGTTTGTTTTACCTTTCACTGGGGACTCTCCCGATACTGTCTCCAGTGGACAGGAGCGACCTTTGTGGGCTCATAGAAATATTCTGTCTTCACTATGGTTGATGTTACATAGTTGTACACATTTATTGATATTTATCAGGTGTAAATTAGCTTAACTCACTGGGCCTATGTCCTGGCACCTAGTAAATTTATGTAGCATAATGAAGCAAGCATTGATATAGAAGAGCGAAAATGTGATTACACAAAGGAATCGAGTATTGTTCATTATCCAAATCACTCTTGTGGACCCTAAGACATTGTTCCTATTTTACTCTGTGACTGGTAGCGTCCTTGTGAAGGGGTTACAAGAAATTATGTATACAGTTATTAAATAACTCCACTAAGTAAAAAGTAAACTTCTAAACTAAATGTCATATTTTACTATAACAAACAAAAAATTATAGCTGAATAATAGCTCAATATTCTAAGAAAGAGGCTTTGTCCTACACCCACTATACAATTCTTCTTGACCACTGATTCAAATTTTGAAGAATTTAATTTTTGCTTCCACACACTCGTGGCCGAGCCCCACGCATGAGCAGTTGTGCGACAAACCACCATAAAGGGAAATATATATATATATATATATATATATATATATATGTGTGTGTGTGTGTGTGTGTATATACACACACACATATACATAAATATATATGTATATATGTATATATGCCTCGCAGAGAGCCCAGCAAGCTACCGAGAGTATCCTGCCTGCAAGGAAGAGCCTGGCAAGCTCCCCGTGGCGTGTTCAATATGCCAAATACAGTGACAATAACAGGCCTCATCCCCTGACCCTGAAAACACCCTCCAGTCATTGGGAAAAATGAGTAAAGAGAGGCTGCTAAAATCTCAGGGCTGGGACGAATTGAAACATTACTGGCACCCGCTTGAATAAATCGATGAACGGGACGACAGTGATACAGTGAAATTAGTGAAATTTTCAATGTGACTTGGATATCAATGAAGCTGATTTTTTTTAAAAAATCGTATCTTTACCCTTCCTAGTGAACTTCAAGTTCGTACACTGCCTGCTTGGGGATATTCACACCTGGGTTCCCGGTGAACTGCATACTCAGTGGATCCACAGCTGAACCTCATCTTTCTTTCTCAATAACTGCTTTTTCTCTTTTATATTCAGTTTCATGTTTGCATTCAGTAATCTCTTTGGTCTCTTCCTTTTCTCTTTGTCCAGTTTGTAAACAGTCCGTCTCCATTTCAGCTCTTGAATCAACCCCTTCTCCATTTTCTTACTTCATCTCCTAACTTTCCACTAAATCACCTAAGCAACTTCTTAAGTATATATTCCAACGTTAGCCTAAGTCTTTTCAGATCTACGCAGGTCTGAACAGCAGAACTTTCTCTGTTTGAAACTGTTTTTTTTTTTTTTTTGGCAGGGAGCCTACTCTCTGGTGCTCAGGCTTACTCCTAGCTATGTGCTCAGGAATCACTCCTATCTACTTGAAACATTTAAAGTGACCTTCTGTATTTAGGGAATAATCCTTTAATTGTGACATATGACTCTTGGGGTCATGGTTCCTAATATATTTTCCCTATTTTTAACCTTTCTGTTGTTCATTAGTTAGAAGTATTTTAATTACCTGCACATAGCATATTACCTCTGTTTCTAGCTACCCCTTTTTTTGCCTTTTTTGCCCAAATAATCTCTCTCCTCTATGACATCTGCCTTCCATGAATTTCTCCAACTTTTCCCTAATGTGTGCATTAGGGAAGTGGGGAGATTTGGGGATGCACCTGATTGGGTAAAATGGCTACATCTAGCTCTGTGCTCAAGAGTGACTCCTGGGAGTGCTCAGGGACCATATATGTTGCCGAAGCTGCATATAAAACAAAATGCCTTAACCCCTGTACTATCATTCTGACCCACCCACTTTTCTATATATGGAGTCCCACTACTCTAGAAAACCTCTTATGATCCTAACTTCCTATCACAGATATTTCATTTCACCTTAAATATATAGAACTATTTATATTATAACTCTATTTTACATGTTTACATATTATTTGTACTAGAGCGATAGCACAGCAGATAGAGTATTTGCCTTGCATGCGGCCAACCCAGGTTCGATTCCTCCATCCCTCTCGGAGAGCCTGGCAAGCTATTGAGAGTATCCTGCCCACACTGCAGAGCCTGGCAAGCTCCCCATGCCAAAACCAGTAAACAACAAGTCTCACAATGGAGACGTTACTGGTGCCCGCTCGAGCAAATCTATGAACAATGGGATGACAGTGCTACATATTATTTATTTATGTTTTAAAAATTACATTGTAGTTATCATTTTCTAGTTCTCTTTTCTTCCCCTGAATTCCTTAGGGCCAAAGATAATCTCTCATTCTTAAATCCTGTACTAATGCAAGACTCATTGTAGGCAGATGCCACTATAGCTGGCTGCTGTGTGGCTCTCTCAAAGCCTTTCCCAGGTATGCTGACATGGCATGACAACTGGCCATCTACCTGTTTTCATGTAGGGATCATCTGACATGATTAGAACTTAAAAAGACGTTTAATAAGTTTTTCTACTGAGTACATTATAAATGTCATGGCTGTTATATATCTATACCTCTATCTATATCTATTTTATCTACACATTCACTTGGACTCAAAATGTGACTTTGTTGTCATTACAGTTTCCCATAGATACTATGAACATGGGCCCCAGTATGCTGCCATTATGCTGTTCTTCTTAAGTCCTGTTTTCTCAAGGAAGTGTCAGTGATTCTCAGGTCCCCATCTTCATCTTATCCTCTCGACCTTCCTGGTAGCCCCTCTCCTGTTTCTGTCCCTCTTTTGTCTATTGAGGTCTCTCCTCCTGTAACTGTTTCTAAGCACAGGCATTCTCTGAGGCTCATCTTGGCCCTCCCTTGTCATTGCCATCAGCTCCCACAATGGACAGACATTTTATCATTTAAGTGGCTGTAGCGATCTCTCTACTAAGAGTTCCCATGTTATGTCAGCTCTAGCTTATTCTAGTGACAGCTTGACTTTACCCTCTCTTTATTAGATTTGGTGTGGGGGAGAGGGAGGCTGTGGGAGGTAGCAGAGGCTGATTCTAAAGGCTCCTACATGGCCAGGTAGGTGCTGCCACAGTGCCACACCCCCAGACCCGCTGTTACATTTCTGAAATAGGTTGTGTAGAAACTAAACTCTTGTCTCTCTTGAGTTCTCTTCTTTTTTCAAACTTGCATCAACTTTTCATTTCTTATGGAAATGTACCCTATACCCAGTTAATAGCAAGCAAGGGACCCGAAAAGTATTCCTAATTTCTTTCTTCCCTTATCTCTTGCATGGAGTCTATTAATGAGTATTATTGATTTCCTCTCTAATAAGTATGCCAGTAACTCATTTCCATTTCCAAAGCCATGAACGTGGTCTACAAAAATTTCTTGCCTGACTATCGCAACAGCTACCTGATGGAGTTCTCCAGTTCATTTTCTGTCTGCGACACTCCATTCTTTAGGCGGTACATGGATGGTCTCCAGTAGCACTGTAGCACTGTCATCCCATTGTTCTTCGATTTGCTCAAACAGGCATCAGTAACATCTCCATTGTGAGACTTCTGGTTACTGTTTTTGGCATATCGAGTAGCTTGCCAGGCTCTGCCGTGAGGGCCGTGAGGGCGGGATACTCTCGGTAGCTTGCCTGGCTCTCCGAGAGAGATGGAGGAATCAAACCTGGGTTCTCCGCATGCAAGGCAAAGCCCTACCCACTGTGCTATCACTCTGGATGGTCTCTAGAAGACATGTAAATTACATGATATGATGATGTACAATTTGGGGGCAGTTTCTCATTTAACTCAAAGTAGGAACTTTCTCCCAGTGTCTGAGGTCGGCATGGCCGTGTCGAGCTTATCTCAGCTTGTTTAGGGCGCCTTTTCCTTTTTCTTTTTCCCTCCCAGTATCCCGAGTTGGGGCTTGCTTCCCAGCCTTTGCTCGTGCTGCTTTCAAAGCAGACTGCAGCATCTGTCAAAGGACTTCCTGTAGAAATCTTAGTTAAGTTGATCTCCTCCTGAGCATTTCTTTTCAAATTGCCATTATTTTCGTCTGTACTTCTTTCTTTCTTTTTCTCATTTCTGAACTCCTAACAACCGATCACTGAAATGAGGCAAATGTTTGCTGAATAAAAGAGCATAGTATACTGGGCTGGAGAGATAATACAGAAGGTAAAGTATTTGCCTTGCATGCAGCTAACACCAGTTTGATCCCTGCTGCATATAGTCCCCTCAGGGAGCTATATGCAGGATTCACTATAGACTAAAGAGCCAGGTTTAAGCCCTGCTGGTTGTGGCACAACCCTTCTATCAAATAAAAGAATGCCCCCTTTAAAAAAGAACGTAGTGTAAGTGCTTCAAAGGAACAAAAATACAGTATTGTAAACCATGACAGACAAGTTTACTCAAAAGTACTTAGAGACTTTGAAGTTAGATTTGACCTAAAAACATTAAAATAGCTAAAGGACTTCAAGTTTCTAACAACTCATAAACTATCTTCAATGTGGAAATATGTGTGAGTGTCCTAAAGTTAATCTTCTTACTTCATGGTTCTTGTACTGAAAATGTAAATGCACATGATGACTATTCAGAACCAACTGAAATTCATTTTGTATACAAACATTAGCATAAGAAATTTAATAAGTAACTTTAAAGTTCTTAGATTTTTAAACTGCAAAGTCCAAGAGCAAATGAGCTATTACCTCTAAAGAAACAGTATTTTAAAATTAAGCTGGAAATTTACATACAAAGACTCACGATGTTCTTGAAATAGCACTGGCCTGTCAGCTGCAGTCTGCTTTCAGATTTATTGTTGTTGTGTTCAATACTTGTTCGGGGAGTTAATGACCCCTGGCATAAATATCAGGGTGTGGAACATGGAAGGAGCTGCCTCATACTCATTCTTGTCCTTAAGCCATGCTTTCCTAGTCTTGATCATTGCTCCACACATTAAATCTGCCATCACTGTAGGGGCCAGAGAGATAGTACAAGGATTAAGGTACTATGCTTTGCCTCCTGTTGACCCTGCAGACAGTCGGCATCATATATGGTTCCCCAAGCACTGCCAGGGCTCACTTCTGAGCATGCAGCCAGAACTGGAGCCTGAGAACTGCTGGGTGTGACCTCCCAACCATAAATAATAAATAAATAAATAAATATGTTGCCACTGTCATCTCTACATTGTACTTACAGTTCTTTTTTCTTTCTTTCTTTTTTTTTTTGGCTTTTTTTTTTTTTTGCTAATGCTTTCCATATGGTTAAGAAATACATGGAATTCAAAATTGAAAAAAAGCATTCTTAAAAAATGTCATCATGAATCCTGAGTTGCACATATTTGTCTTTAAGTGCAAGGTTAAAGGGTTTGGAATTATTATCCAGGGTGATAACATTCTTTTTAACAGGAGAATTGTATACTTCGGTTGAACTTCTGTTGAGGGAGAAATGAGTAGATATCTATTGAAGATGTCTTTCAATTAGAAAAATAATCAGAAGATCTTCTGATATTGTGCTGCTCGCCTCACTTAGTGTAGGTGTAGTTTATCTGTGGTTGCAGTTTATATTCCTAAGAAATTAGCAGTCTAACTATGAGAACTTTGCCCAAAATTTTAAAAGCTAAAACAAGCTGGTTCCCTTTAAATGCCCATATTTCTAGGGGTTAGAGAGATAGTACAAATGGCATTTGTGTTGCATGTGACCAATCCAGGTTCTGTCCCTGGCATCACAGATGGAATTCTGAGCCCTGCCAGGAGTGATCCCTGGGCACAGTTACCCACCCTTCCCCCAAATGCATGTTTCTGAATGTTCTATTGTTAACCTTTCCAATTCTCTTACTCTAATTCTCTATTACCCTTTTGTATCCTATAGTGGTGTGGAAACACCAAATATCAACTTTTCACCTCACTGTTAAGTCCCATTGTTCAATTTTCATCAGCCTTTTTGGCATTGCTAGGTGAACATTCTGCTTCCCTCTTATTATTTATTTTCCTCCTTTTTTTTTTCAGTGGTACATCTCTTTGACAGTGTGTTTTCTCTGTGTTCTTCTTTCTTTATTTCTTTGGGCTAGTCACTATCAATGGGCTGAATTTCTTCTGCCTATCTTGTCATTGTAAACTGAGTGGGCTTACCTCTCTCCCCATCATAAAACAAGTGCTAACAAATTTCAATGATTAGGATCATACAAATCACATTCACTGACCAAAGTATGCATCATAACTAATTTTTAAACAATAAATTTAAAAATTTAAGCCAATGTAGTCTAAAGAGAACATAAAATGAAAAGAAAATACATAGAACTTAATATAACATTTCAAAATATGTGACATATTAAAAAGGAGTAAGCAGAGGAAAAGTTATTAAAACACAGAAATACATAGTACAACTAAAATAAACACCAAAAGAAAGCCATAACGCCAATAAAATAAACATCCAACCTTAGACTTTAGGAATGGAACAACAAAATAAAAAATCTAAGTTACAAAGCTTGCATGCATATAAAAGCTAAAGAAAAAAATAACAGACTAAAAAAGAGTAATTGAGTAGAAAGGAAGTAGAGAGGTCAGCAAATTATTATGTCTTAAAAAAAAACAAATAAAACTTACCTCGGTGGGATTAGCAGTATGAAAACAAAACAGAACAAAATAACAGAGGGTAGGGATGTGGCTCAGCTGTAGAGAGCATAGCAGCCTTCTGTGTGTGAGGACCTAGTTCTGATCCCTGGCTGTAAAAATTACACAGGCAGCGCGTGGGAGGGGGAGACGATATGTATCATTGTCCTGTTGTCCTCGGGCACTCGGGACAGTTCTCTCTGTAGGCGCCACTCAGTGTTTGGTGCTCGAGTTCGGTGCTCTCAAGCCGCTGTGTAAGGACCAGATCAGAACGGCTCCTCCTTGTGCTCTGCTTCTGTGTGTGCCGCGCTGTGCTCTCTTCTGTCTGTCTGTCTTGTAGTCTTTCCTCTGGTCAATTCCGACCTCTCTCTGTCTCTGCTTCTGTGTCCTCTCTTGTGTCTTCTTTCTGTCTCTTCTGTCTTCTTCTTCTGTCTCCTCTGTCTTCTTCTGTCTCCTGTCTCTCCCACAGTCTTAGTTCATATAGCAAACTACATAGGGTGGTGACACAAAGGTGGGTTGAACATTAACAAGTCAACAAAGAAGGGTAAGACCATTTCTTGAGGAGATTAACAAAATCTCATCTAAGGAGATTACTAGGAGATCCACTCAAGGGTGGAGTCCAAACAAGGGCGTGTCAGGGTGTGTCCCTTTCTTCCTTCCTCAGCTAGTAATCTGCTTAAGCAGTTGTAGTAAGTTTACTTCTAATATTTGTAGCAATGTCATTCTGTATGAGCACAGTAAGAGATATATCAGACTTAAAGTCTGGTTCTTCCAGTGAAATATATAGTGAAAGATCATAGTCCTCAGGTCAGGTTAGTCTTCCTAACCCCAGCAGGCTCCTAGTCTCGTCATTACTTTTGGATCATGACAGCATTTGTCTATAACCATGCTCTCAACTTATAGTTGAGATGGCACTTTGGCCTGGCCCATTTCGATGCCAGGGTAGCTCACAGCTTGCCCTGGGTCCACTCTGTCCATTGTCAGGACCCTGCTTTTGGGGTGCCAGGAACTAAGGGCAACTGATGGAGAAAGCAGATGCCTGCGAGTAAATATTATTGGAGTCAATCAGCTCCCAAGTTACAAAGCATATTATTAACTGTCTTCCTGTGTCCATACAGAAAGGACATTGCTTTAAGGTAAACTAAGTTCCCTGTGGCAAGGCTAAAAGGACAAACCCATGTTATCCTACCCTGGCAACACAGTAATAATGATGAAAGGGGAACTGACAACAATAGGTGCAACAGTTTAAAAGATTAGGGAGAACCACTACTCATCTCAGTATAAAAAATTCAAAACAAATGCAAACATTCTTTGTATGAATGAGGAGAATGAAGAACTAGGACTCTCTTCTGTGACTCATGGGAGTATAATTTTTTACAGCTGCTTAAAAAAACTGTTGGTCAGTGTATACTAAAGTTAAATAGAAGCAGAGTCTGTGATGTATCAGGTATACTCCTAATTATATGTAAGAGAAATTAGAGAGTAACTTTAATTATAAATTGTGAATAAAATATTGATGATAGCATTTTGCAAATATACTAGAGTCTTAAACGTTTGTCGAAATAACCTGAGTAAGTACATTCACAAAATTGCATGACTTTACTGTATTCATGTCATAATTGACCTATACCCACAATAAAGAATTAACTAATGCTCGAGAGTAACCAGATGACCCAAGTATATAATGTTAAAAGGAAACCAGACACTTATTCTACATGACTCCATGCATCTAGAGTTTAAGAATGTGCAAAACTAATCTGTGAGAATTGAGTCCAAGGTTTACTTCTGGAATGGTATCAGTTGGAAAGAGCAAAGAGTTTCTTCTGCATGTTAGAAACATTCCATACCTTGATCTATATGGTGGTATATGGCATATTGGTGTATATTGATATATATATATCACTTTCATTAAGCAGTATGCTTAAGTTTATAATACTTTGCTATATACATTATTTTCTCAATTAAAATTTTACAAAAAAGTACCAAAATACATGAGATAGAGTCCAAAAGGAGGCTGAATCAGACTCCTCTTAGATTCCTGGCAATGCAGAGACCTGAGAGTTTTTCAGTTTGGTACTTGAAGGCTCCTGAGCACTGCCAGTGTGATCTTAGTGGTTCCTGGTACCACAGAACCCAGGCATCACTGCATTTTGGGGCCCTTGTATTTGAACAATGGGCCTATGGTTGAGATCAGAGCCCAGGGTAGTCTCAGCACTACTTGACCTAAAAGAAAAAAAAAATTCAAATTATAAATAACTTTGTGATTGTTGGCTGGATAATTTTGAGGGAAGAAAAGGGAATAACTGCTGATGATCAGTTGCCAGGGTCACTTCCTAATGTCCAGGGAGCCAGTCAGTGATAAGGATAGAACTAGCATTATCTGCAATACCTTAAAGACTCTACTAGCTCTCTGACCCTGTTCCACAATCACATGGAAACTGTTTTAGAATACTGTGCTACCATAGCTGGCTCAGAAATTTAGAAGAAAAATTAGAATGATTTCAAAAACATTAAAAAAATTTAATATGTTTTTGAAAATCTCCCCACAAAGAAAATACCAGAACATACACATAATCCCAAGACTGTGCCAGAGAATATAAAAAGAGGAAACATTCCCATTTATTTAGTGAGTCCAATATAATCTTCATTATCAAAACCAGACAAAGATAGTAAAAGAAAAAGTTAGGTTCCTTTCACTTGTGATTTCACACTTTTTTTTTTTTTAAATAAAGGGCTGGAGGTAGTTCAAAGGGCTGGAGACTGTACAGGGCCTGAGTTGGATCCCGGACAATGAATGGTCACCCTAGCACCACCAGGATAGCTCTGGTGAACCCCAGCACCGCTGGCCTGAGCAGCATCTCTGGGCCCACGAACAAACCACTAGGCACAGCATGGCTCGGTAGATGTCACCCAGAGTGCCCTCCAGCCTCCAGCCTTGTGGGGCCTCCAAACTTTTTATTGACCAAACAAACCCTGTATGTTAAGAACAGATATTGTACTGTAATTGAAATGATTTTTTAATCATAATATGTTAGTCTAATAGGAAACCAAGTTGATGAAATAAATACTTAACTAGTAATGGGTAGGGATATCCTTACCCCAATTTAAAATATATATGGGGAAATTTGGGGGTAATTACAATATTATAGTAAAATTACTAACATGGCATGGTTGGTAGTTTTCGCCAGTGGATTGATGAAAATATGAGATACATTTCATGGACACTCAGGCAGAAATAAAATATCATTTATAATAGTATTGCTACATGACCCAGGTGCACCATGTGCTGAGTGGAAATAACTTTTTAGACACCCAGGAAGTTTCTGCAAATTGGCACAACTCTGTGAACCTCTGATTGAGGACCACTGAATTCTAATCATAATGTAAAATAAAGTACAGTTCAAGTATAAAACAATAGGTAGCACTAAAATTGAAAAACTAAAGTGTCATATGATGCTATATATTAAATATAAAATAATATGCAGAAACTCTTAAGGCAAATTACTATAATGATAAGCATTAGCAGTATTACGGAATACTAAATCAAATCATAAAATTCATCTGGACATGGGGTTGGAGCGATAGCACAGCGAGTAGGGCATTTGCCTTGCATGCAGCCAACCTGGGTTTGATTCCCAGCATCCCATAGGGTCCCCTGAGCACCACTAGGAGTAATTCCTGAGTGTATGAGCCAGGAGTAACCCCTGTGCATCACCGGGTGTGACCCAAAAAAGAAAAACAAAAGTCAACTGGACTTTTATGAACAACCAAATTGTTAGAAAAAAATATAAGCATAACATAGCACTATCTACAATAAACATCCAGTAAAAGGTTTCTTAGAAATAAATCCTAAAAGATAAGAAGTTTATGGAGAAGATGATAAATATTATTGGAAAATGGAAACATAGCTCCAAAGGGTATAGTATATTCTTTACATGTGGGTGTCCTGACGTTCTGTTGCCAGCACCACATGGTTCCCCAAGCCCCTCAGCACTGTTGGGGTTCTCTGGAAGCAATCTGTGAACACTACCTACAGCGGTCCAAATAGCAAGTTATTAACAAAAAAATTATTGAAAAGTATTGAAGGAAACCTAAATAATTAGACATTACTTGTTCATGGATAGGCAGAGTCAATGCTGTTAAAGCTGCACATTATTGCTTATTTGATCTATAGGTATTCCAGTAAAATTCATACGCATTATATTAAAAATTTCAACAGGTTTTGGGGCTGGAGGAATAGCACAGCGGGTATGGCGTTTGCCTTGCACGCGGCCAACCCGAATTCGATTCCCAGCATCCCATATGGTTCCCTGAGCACCGCCAGGAGTGATTCCTGAGCGCAGAGCCAGGAGTAACCCCTGTGCATCGCCAGGTATGACCCAAAAAGCAAAAAAATAAAATAAAATAAAATAAATAAATAATTCAATAGATTTTAATAGTGTGTGTGTGTATGTTTGTGTATGCATGTGTGTTTTTGAACCTGACAAGCAATCACTGTCACTGTCATCCCATTGCTCATCGATTGGTTCGAGTGGGCATCAGTAACATCTTTCATTGTGAGACTTATTATTACTATTTTTGGCATATCCAATATGCCATGGGTAGCTTTACAGGCTCTGCCGTGGGGACGTGATTCTTTTGGTAGCTTGCCAGGCTCTCCAAGAGGGGCGGAGGAATCGAACATGGGTTGGCTGTGTGAAAGGCGAATGCCCTACCACTGTGCTATCACTCCAGCCCTGACAAGCAGATTTTAAAATATTTTTAATATACCACAAATGAATATAGTCATTCTGTATCTGTCCCTCTCTTTCTGACTCACTTCACTCAGCATGATACTCTCCATGTCCATCCATTTGTAGGCAAATTCATGACTTCATTTTTCCTAACAGCTGCATAATATTCCATTGTGTAGATGTGCCATAGTTTCTTCATCATTCATCTGTTCTTGGGTACTCAGGTTGTTTCCAGATTCTGGTGAATAGTACTGCAATGAACAGAGGAGTGCAAATCATGTTTCTGCTATGTGTTTCTTGGCCCCTAGGGTATATTCTCAGAAGTGGTCCTGCTGGGTCAAATGGGAGATCAATTTCTAGTTTTATTTTTTTTTCTTCAGTTTTTGGGTCACACCTGGTGATGCACCAGGGCTACTCCTGGCTCATGCACTCAGTAATTACTCCTGGCTGTGCTCGGGGGACCATATAGGATGCTGGGAATCGAACTCAGGTCGGCCGTGTGCAAGGCAAGTGCCCTGCCCGCTCTGCTATTGCTCCAGTCCCACAATTTTTAGTTTTTTGAGAAATGTCTATATTGTTTTCCAAAACGGTTGGACCAGTCAGCATTCCTACCAAGAATGAAGGAGGGTCCCTTTCTCCCTACATCTGCACCAGCACTGGGTGATGGAAAGGAACCTGGGGACACTGGTGCTGGGAAATGTACACTGGTGGAGGGATGGGTGTTGGAATACTGTATGACTGAAATCTAATCATGAACAACTTAGTAAGGGTCTATCTCACAGTGACCCAATTAAAAAAAATAGAGAAATAAAAGTTAAAAAAATATCTCAAATAGGAGAAAGGATTCGGGAACCAGCCCAAAGGGGCAGTGTGCATAGCTTACCTCTTGAGGCTGCATTTTCCACCCCCAGCATCAAATAGCCTTCTGAGTTCTGCAAGGTGAATCTGGTGGCACAATCATTGCCCAGCCCAAGGGGTACCACGTGGCAGTACCAAACAACCCTCTCCTCATACAGCTGGGCCAACTCTCACTGGAACGGCCCTTGGCCCCTGGGCACTGCTGGGAAGTACCCCCACAAAAAGAATAGCCAAGCTACTCCTTAAGAAAAAGGACAGCCAGGGGAAGATTTGTCCTACCATCTAATCAATTTATAATCAATCTGCACTCATTAGGAGAATATGATATGAGTCTAGAGAACAAAACAGAATCCCCCAAAGGGAGATTAGACATATAAAAACTCAATGTAGAAAAGTTTTTAGAATTACATGTCAGTGGGGAAATTGATTGAATATTCAGAATAGTTATCCACATGGAAAAAAAATGCTAAATTCTTACTCACATGTATAAAAATGTGGGATAAAACAGAAACCTTTTATAAAGCAACAACAGCAGCAGCAAAATAGGCATCTGGAGAGAGTACAGTAATTAGGGATTAAGTGTAGCATGCCTTCACCTAGGTAGGCTCCATCCCCCACATCACCTGGATGGTGTGGAGGCCCCCAGCACTGCCTGGATTTCTTAGGTATCATCAGCCACGAGCAACTCCACATCCTTGGCCCTTGGATTGAACTTTAGACCTGGTTGGCTCAAGAATCTCCAGTGTCACCTCTTCAACTGCCTTCCTCCCATTACTTCTTTCCCACACCGCTCACCCACTTCCTGAGCACTGCTTAGGAGACCCCTAGTACTGCAAAAATAATAGGATATTTCTGTCACCTTTGGTTAAAAATCAGTTTTTCAAAGCCTATAATATAAATGCAAGACACTCTGCCTGGCTGAGCCTGGCTGTCTTCACCGGGGTCCCTCAGAGCGGGGTGGGTTGAGTTTCCCTCCCTGCCCCTACCAGAGTCCTGGCAGCCCAAGACCTCCGGAACCTAGCCACAGCCATACTCAAGGCCCCTCTCTACACGTTTGGACGAGCCTCACGCATGAAGGAATCGGCAGAGTAACCCAGGTGTGCAGGACCCGGGGCTGAGATCTCCAAGCCTGCTTAGATCAGAAATGGACCTCCTCCACCCAGCTCCCCCTTTTTCCAGTAGCTTGGCAGCCACACCCACAAACTGCCCCTGGCACCCGTGTAATCCCATCAATGGCCAAGATCCAGAGACTATAAAACAATGCTCCCAGAAGCCTATTATATCTTCCTAGACTAGAACTAGACCTCTTATAGCCTAGTTCTTCCTCTCAGAGAACCTGGCGAGGTACTGACAGCATTCTGCTCATATGGCAGTGCCTGGAAAGCTCTCTGTGGCATATTCGATACGCCAAATACAGTAACAATGATGGGTCTCATTCCCCTTACTCTGAAAGAGCCTCCAATGCGGCACTGCTGGGAAGAATGAGTAAAGAGAGGCTGCTAAAAATCTCAGGGCTAGGATGAATGAAGATTTTACTGGCACCCGCTCAAGCAAATCGATGATTGACAGGATTACAGTGATTGATAATACAAATGCAAATAAAGTTCTTGATAAGTTCATATACATTGATGATATCTCTGGTACAGGATGACAAAATGGAACATATTTTTCTGGGATTTAGTTTCTCAATATGTTAGAAACAGCCACACATCAATATGAAAAGATAAATGACCAAATAAGAAAATGGGGAATGAGCATGAATAGGCATTAACAAACACGAATCATGAAATTCCAGGTAATAAGTGAAAATAATTACTCTCATTAGCAAAAGGGTAACGCAGACTCAGACAGAAAAATGAATTGCTTGGAAAGACCACATAAGAAACTTAGTTGAACACAAGTATTGTGCACTGGTTACCTTTATAAAACATGTGACAAATAATTGTGAGCATTCACTATCCAACAAAAATAAATAAAACCATGAGTATTCAATGCCTGCCATTCATCATACATAGATGATAAATATAAAGCTAGTAAAATTAATGAAAAATAGTAGGTAGATATATATATTTTGGTTTTGGGCCACACCTGATGGTGATCAGGTCTAACTCTTGCTTGGCACTCAGGAATCACTCTAGATGGAGCTCAGGGGCGCATATGTGCTGCTGGGAGTTGAAGCTAGGTCAGCCACATGCAAAGCAAGTGTCCTACGTGTTGTACTATCTCTCTGGCCCGCAAAATAATACTTTCAACATTATAAAGGGCTGTGAACCTGCACGTGCTGGAGGGATGTTAAAAATATGGTATAATAGTGTCTCAGTGAGACTGTTTTCCTATATGTAAGAAGCAGGAGTAGTGGCCATATGGGACAGTCAAAATGATACAACTTATACTTTGGGAAACACCTAATATAACTTTAAGGGTTTTCTTGGGGATGAGGAGTTGGGCCTCCCCTTGCAGTGCTTAGGGCATGACTCTGCCTGGTGGTCACTCTAAGCACTAGGAGAACCATGTCCTACAAAGGATTGGACCAGCGTTAATTCACATGCAAGGCAAACACCTCCACCTCATACTACCTTTCCAGCCCTGGTCTATATAAAACTTGTCCTTTCTTTCCCCCCACTTTGGCAATGTGATAGAACTGACTACCTGACAGTTCTCAGATTAGATAAGTAACAGCCAGGTTTATTACCTAGAGCTTGTAAATGTTCTCAGCTGTTTGTCCCACAGCCAAGGATCTTGAAGTGTGAGTGGATGTGGACACATATGTATACCTCTAGAAATAGTAAGGACATCCTGGAGACACACTTGCCCCCAAAGGCCAGCCTCTCCTGGCCCTGCATCTCTTTCCTCCAGCCCCAAGGCCCTGTGCTCTTTCTTAAGGCGCTCAAGTCAACTCCTGCCTCAGGATGTCTGCTGAGCAATTAGTGATGTTAGTTTTTCCTTCACACAGACATCTGCAATACTAACATCTGCCCTGCAATTTGCTATTTCTTTAAACTACCTAACCACTTCCAGAAGTGGTACATATTCCATTCTGTTGGATATTTATTGTAGTTTATTAATTTTTCTTGGAAAAGCAAGATAGCTATCTTCGAGCCACATGGGGGGAAAGGATATATTCAACTAACTGTAGTTCTCTAATCCTCTTTATAAATTTGATAACTTAATGTCTCGTACAAAGCAGGGAATCAGTCAGTTGCTATCTAAAATTAAAGTATCAGATGAGGAATAAAAAGCATCCTCCCTGTTCCCAGAATCTGAGTGTCTTGCATTACAGGTTCTTAATAAACACTTGTAAATAATTTGGCCTGATAATAAAACAAGTCAAAAAGAAACAATGCAATCATCTTTGAGAACTAAATATAGTTTCTTAGAAACATAAAGATAGAACCTAAGACTCATGAGTATATAGTGTATCTGTGATTCATATCAGATAGAGAAGTTGAGTGATATGTAAAATTCTGTAATGCTCTCCAAATCAAGGCCCAAAAATGACTTGTTTTGTTGAACAAAACATTATATCATATAAATAAAATTTATATTTAGTCATATAAAATTCTATATAACTAAGAATTTTTTGTTATATAGACATCACCACTTTGGGTATGGAAAGTTAAAGAACAAGCAGCATAACAAAGAGGAAAGAATGTACTTATAAATAGAAACAAATGAGTATACAGAGTTAAATAACAACAAAAAGAGCCTTTTGTTTGAGCCTATCTAGTCCTTTCAATTTCTTTGTTCCAAGATGGGCATTGTCCATATTGTGGTATTTTTACAGTGTTATTAAGAACATGACAATCTGCATAAATGAGAATTTGTGATAAATATGAAGCAGCTTATAATATTGTATGTGGTATATTATTGGTATAGTCACTTTATATGACCCACACATCCTTATATATATATGTACATATATATACATACATATAACTTTATGCACATTGTTTTTCAATGTATTACCATCTACAATAAGTTCATCTAATATTAGAACTATAAATTATTTTATTAAAATGAATGTTTTCCACAAAATTGGTAGAATAAATTATTTACTACAAGTTGATAAAATAGAAAAGTATACTTAAATATTAAAACAAATGTAGAAACAATGAAAACAAAAGAGCAAAGAGAATATCAATATAAAGATAGAAATAAAACATTACTTTATCCCTGGCAAGGTAGTGTAGGGTTTAAGTAATGTTCTTGTCTTGCAAACAGTCAACCCTAGTTGGAATCCTCGGCACTGCTTTTGATCCCCAAGTACTATCAGGAGTGGTCCTAGAGCACTGCCAAGGTTGCCCCCAAACCCAAAGTAATCAAAGAAAAAAAAAGAGAAAAGAAAAAAATTCTCTAGTATCTTTGGATTGCAGTATCATGGTGAACAGAGGAGTACAACAAACACTTTTGGAAATAATAAAGAAAATAAAAAGTTGCAAATGACAACTATAGTAACTGAATATAGATAAGATTTGTTTCTCTCCTAAGCTTCAGATGTAAATGTATAGTTTGGGAAAGACCGTTTAGTTTAATTTTAAAGGGCTGTTACGTTTATTTGCTTCAAACTTGTTGCTACCATTATCTATGGGTCAAATATAGCTATGCTCTGGAGTGGAAGGGAGTAGTGAAACTTTTGTTTTATTTTTAAATGCGATTTGTAAGTTAGAGTCATAACCTCTTGATTTATTTTTAGAATAGGGCACTGTATTTTAAAAATCACTAATAAGTGATTGAGAGAGATTAAGGCAAAGATACATCATGGTTTAAAAATTGGAGTGATTTGATAAACCTAACTTGACAAAGTCTGATGCTAACACACTTATCTTAAAATAAATCTAAGCACTATCTTGGGAATTTTTTATTTATGTGTTTGGCTGATAGTACAGAAACAAAAAATGATCTGTAATGGAAGTGCTTGATAAAGATATGTTTAGAAATAGGAATTTAGTTATGAGGAGTGACCACATATATTTGTAACTGTCATTCTTTTCCAAAAGAAGGAATAAAAGACAGGAAAGGTGAGATGCAAGATCAAATGACAGCATAAGAGAATTGAAAAACTTGCAGAAAACCTTTAAAGTTTAATATCTATACCTACTGTGATTTGACATACTGAAATTATTTTGGCAGAAGACATTATTTAACACTGTAATTGGGTCTGAATTTTTTTTTATATCAAATGTAAATAGTTAAAGAAGTGGCATTCTTAACAGGTGTAGGTTTTTCAATGAAGTAGGTTAATTTGTATCTATTTCATTTATTCAGCTATTTCCAACCTGTGTCTGGAATTGTGTATTGGGAACATGGGCAAATGCATAGACAAGTACATTCATATTTATTTCAGAGAGAGAGAGAGAGAGAGAGAGAGAGAGAGAGAGAGAGAGAGATTAAAGGTCAGAGAGATAGTATAGTAGTATAGTGGCTAGGGCACCTCATTTTATGCAGCTAATCTGGGTGTGATCTCCAGCACCATATATGGCTCCTTGAGCACTGTTAGGAGTGATATCTGAGCACAGAGCCTGGATTAAGTCCTAAATATAGGTAGATATGGCTCACCAAAACAAAAATAATAGGAAGCAAAGATACCCTCAAGAAATGAGCTATATCCATATTAGATATAAGAGGTTAACAAGATTAGAAATAGGGATATTCTCAGATACACAGTAAGACAATCAGCAATGAAATCCCAAATTATCTTTAAAGGGTGACATGGATTTTTCACCTGGACTTTTAAAAAAGCATCTTATAAACTAGGCAGTGCTCGCTTTGCACAGATTCTAAGCACTTGCCCTTCAACATTCCGTATGCCGGAGGATGCAAAGGCTGGTTGGTAAAAAGTCTTGGAGTTTTTTGTGTTTTCGTCTTAGAGATTGTCATTTTTATTTTTATTTGGGAGCAGGGAGTTTTGGATCACACTTGAGTGTGCTACAGTTTACTCCTGGCTTTGTGCTTGGGGGACCATACGGGGTGCTATGGATCAAATCCAGGTCAGCCACATGCCAGACAAGTGCCTTACCCACCGTATTATATCTCCTGGAGATTTTTATGTGCATAACTTGTGAGATATGTTATCAGTAATAATTAGGCAGTAGGTTTTATTTTTTCAGCACTATGCTTTAATCTTCCTGGGGTTATCTAAAAAGGGACTAGAAGGTCGTATGATGCAGAATCGAGGTATGTTTGGTGGCAGCTATCTGGTTTCCTCCAATAAATTTCTCGGAAAGTGCTTCTCTTGGGTATACTTATAAAAAGCCCAAATCAATTCACTTCTCTATGGTTCAGACACTCCCTCACAAATGCTCCCTGTCAGGTAGTATGCTGGGAACTGGAGCTGAGGAGAGAAATAAGATCTCGTTCCTTACATGACAGGAAACCTTAGAATGCAAAGTGAATAGATGCTTTTAATATGATGTAGTAAATTCTGTACTGTAAGCATCTCCCAGAAAGGCAGCTTTTAGTAACCAGTACTAGCAATGGAGAGGTGGAGAATGCAGCAGTGCAAGGTGGAACTAGTAAATTTTTAGCACAGTGGAGAACCAAGTTAGCATTTGTTGACGGTTCCTTTTAATAAATGCGCTTCCCCATCGTCTGAACATGGATGTGCTCCTGGCACTCTAGAGTTCTACTTGTAGGCTTGCCATGCTTGATACTTTGTGAGAGTCATAGGCAAGTATTCTTTATCTCACTGGACTTTGCTTTCATTGTCTTTAATATTAAAATTGAAGTAGATGAACTTTGCTGCCCCTTTCAGTTCTGTAACTCCATGAAATTCCATATAAGTTAGTACTAGTTCCTTTGAACATAAACAACAAAAACAATAATGGAGGGATTTTGTTCTTTATTTTAAATCTATTTTTGGAATGATGAATGAGGAAAATTTTTCAAAAATCCAAATTGTTTCAGTTAAATCAAGGGCTTAAAAGAACCCCACTACTTTTACATTTATATCATTGTAACTACGCAGCATGTTTTATAATAGGTAAAGTCAAGGAAACACACCTCTTGCCTAAAAAACTTAGGGTTGAAGAGTACAAACAACAAGAATAATAAAGTAAACACCCACAGTGTTGTGTGGGTGTAATTGCTAACACGCTTTATGGAGCAGGTGGGGCTTTCAAAGCAGTTTGATGGAGAAGAGAAAGGTGGTCTGACATGCCTCGCTGGGAAAGCTGTTCAAGTGGAAGGATGGGCAACAAGAAGAGAGAACCCAGAGTGAAAATAGGGAGAAAGAAAGGAGCAAAAATAAAGAAGAATGTCTAGGAGCAGGAGAGCATGAGATAGGACATCTCAGTGGAGATGAGTGGGAAAGACAAGGTAATTTGGGCACATACAGAGTAACTGAAATGTCCCAAATAAGAAAGAGTGCATTATGTAGATAAGACATAAAACTGCCTGAACATGAAGTGTTCCTTTGACAGAAGAATGGCTGGAAGAACTGATTAGAATGTAAACAAAGAGAATAGCTGGCACTCCACAGGAGTCTTTATCAAAGAAAAGTGGGGGAGGGTGTGGAGGGGAGCAGAGATTAATATTTTACAATAGGCAGGTATGGAAGATTCACATTAACTTCTTATTGTATATAATAAATATTATAGTGGATTCAAGGTGGTGAGATGGCACTACCCATAAAGAGCTTACCATAGTAAGGCTTAGAAAATAAATTGGAGTTAATAGATAAATTCTGATACAGTATATAATGAATTTTATGACAATCAAAAGGAAGCCTTATTGATATAATCATATAATATTAGGTAAACTTACCTCTTGATATTTATGATGACTCTCTAGAAAAGGATACCAGTACTCAAAAATTGCTAATAAACTTATATATTCTTGTTTTTAGGGGGTGAAGTTATATGCTTTAGAAACTATTTTTTAATGATTTCAAAATAAAGTTGTTGTCCCTCATTAACCATTCTCTTAGTTCATTGTGGCCCTACCCATTGTACTTGGGCCCTGGCCTCAGTAACTACTAAATTTTAAACTTGAGGCAATCATTCACATTTTTCGGTTACAAATTATTCATCAGTCCTTTCTGAATGTTCTTGAGTCTTCTCTTTGTTCTGTGGTATCTGCACTTGGTTCTGAATTGCTTTGCCATGTTGTTTGGACTTAAGAAAAGAAAAAGGAAGAAAAAGAAACCCACAACAATTTAAATGTTTGTGCATATGTTATTTCCCCCAATTTCAACTCCATGTGTTTAGAGGTAAGGTGCAATATCTATTGGTTATGGAGCTCTCAACAAATGCCAGACATTGTGTGAATCACTGACTTTCAAGACACTGGACATGTCTGCAGATAAGAGTCTCTCTCCCCTTGGGGTTGGAGTGATAGCACAGTGGGTAGGGCGTTTGCCTTGCACGTGGCTGACCCGGGTCCTATTCCCAGCATCCCATATGGTCTCCCGAGCAGTGCCAGAAATGATTCCTGAGTGCAAAGCCAGGAGTAACTCCTGAACATCGCTGGGTGTGACCCATAAAGAAAAAAAAAAAAGAGTCTCCCCCTTATTTCCATGAGAACACACAGTAAAAAATCAATACTGATGTTTCTCAGATAATTTTGGGGCAAACTTTTCATCATTAGTAGCTTTCACTTTATTTCACTCACTTCTCCCTCTTCGTTCGGTCACATGTTTTTAAATAAATTCAGAATTACTTGGAAAATGGCCAGTCTAAATTAGCCAAATGTCTGATGTATTGGATATTTGTGGAAAGCTGTTTCACTCATGTATATCACTTGTGTATCTGCCAAAAATTGCTATCAGGTAAAGGTGCTACTGATTTTAAGTATGTCTTATTTGTTAAATAATATAGTCATCTTAGAATTGTGATATATATTGTAATAGTCCTTGAAAAGAGCTTTCTTCTCCCCTCCACTTTATTCATTGAAATCTCTGGGGAGGTCTGAACAGTGCTTGGGGAACCAGAGACCCCTCATGTGGTTTCTCACTGGGCCAGTGATTTTGTGAGGACCTGAGACTATGGTACTTGAGATTTCCCAGTCTCCCTGGGAGATGCTTACGGGCCTCCAGCAGGACAGCCGGTCTTCTGGGTACCTCTGTGCCATACCCGTGGCATCGGAGATCTCCAGGGTGCCACACCCATCCAGACTTGGGAATCTTCAGGACTGCACCCTGCAATGTTGGGAAACTGTGTAGTACCAGGACTGAACTCGAGTTGGCTGCACACAAGGCAGTGCCTTCACCCTTCTACTCTCTTTCCCTGGTTCATCCTCCTTCCTTACATCATATTTTCCCTTCCTGCCTCAACCTTGTAACCAATGTATGCTCCTCTTTATGCCTTTAATTTTAAAGCTATCTAACACTTATTTTTTTGGTGTAAAATGGAAATTAATGGATTCTGTTCTAAAGAAATTTTTTAACACTATTCCCACATAAACTGACCTTTGACAAGCATCTTAATTTTGCCACACAATTTATATCCTAGTCTATTAAATCTCCATAATAACCTGGCAGATAAAGAGTAACAAGGTAGTTACTATTTAATGTGGTAGGCATGGCACTAAGCACTTTTATGTAGTTCTCACTTTATATCAACCGTAAGATGTGATTTTTATTATTTTTAATTTACAAGGAAGGAAACTAAGACTTGGGATCATTAAATTGTCACATAGCTAAATGATGGAGCTACTAAATAGCAACTTTACTGAAAGAAGATCCTATACTTCTTTTCCAATTCAGATTGCTAGTATCTTTGAAATAATATACTTTGTAGTCTGATCCTAGGCAATGTAATTTCAGGGGGATCTGATGGACTTTGAGGCTAACACTGCCTAAATTGATCAACTCTGGATCAGTGAAAGGGGTCAATTCAAGGGTGGCAGGACATCCTGAGAAAATAGTTCTGTACTTTGATTGCTCCATAATTATAGGAATGTTAGGTGAAAAAAACAGGTGAAAATCCAATGGACTTACCAGTTTCAAAATGATTCTCCATCTTGCAGATGCAGACACCAGATTTAGAAAGGCATTGATTTTCAGGGCTGATGTCAAGGTATCAGGACTCTATCCAGAAATGAGAAGAGGTAGCAGGGGTATGGCCCCTGTGGAACAAAGTCTGACCTACTATTAAAGCAAACCCAGGGAACAAATCACTATAGACTGAAAAAAAATTCTGTTGTTGGTCATTATCAGGGACTATGAGTTTTTAGCATGGAGAGGTGGGTAGATCAAGGTTTCTTTTTGTGATTCAAGATTGAATTAACAAGGCTGGAGAGATGCACAGTGGATCGGGTGCTTGCCTTGCATACTGCTAGCCCAGGTTTGATCCCAGAACAACCCAGGTTTGATCCCAGAACCCTGTATGGTCCCATAACCAAAATGTGGCCCCCCCAAAAAAGACAATAATGAAGTAATAACTTGCCAGCTCTGCAGTAAGGCTCTTGATATTACCTATATCCAAGCAGCATAGGAGATATACAGGAAATGCCTCTGAAGAGACATAGTTTAGTCTAGGAGCCTGGGATTAGAATGATGGCAGCATTATTGGAAATGGAAAAATAAGCACAGTGGATAACATCCTCACTTCCAGGAGGCTTCAAACCCAAATTCAAATCATGTGATTGAATGTAAAGCTAGGAAATTAGAAGCAAAAATAGAACTAAACTAAAACAAGACCAAAAAAAAAAACCCACAACTGCTAGGAGACTAAGATTTGAGATATCAGGAAGAATTTAAGTCAAATACTTAGATACTAAGTGAAACAGTCTGACACAGTTGGAAATAAGTATGTTAATACATTGAGATAAGTGAGGATATTATTTCCACTTAAAATGAATGACGAATTATGAAGCACATTGAGTAGAAATGAAAAACAATCCCTTGTATATAAAGTTAGATTTTTTAACATTATTGTTAAACATTAAAAATAATTATTGATTTTTTTTGGTTTTGATTTTTCTGTTTTGTTTTGGGGTCACATGTGACCATGCTCAAGGCTTATTCATGACTCTCCAGTCAGGGGCCACTCTTGGCAGGGCTTGGGCAACCATCTGGGGTGCTGAAGATTCAGGTCAGGTGTGTGCAAGCCAGACACTCTCTTTTACCCCCATCCCTGAAAAAAAAATTTTTAAAGGCTGGAGAGATAGTAAGTAGGTAAGGCACTTGTCTTGCATGCAGTTGACCCAGCACCACACGCGCTCCTCTGAACCCTGCCCTCAGGCGTTACACTTGAGTGCAAACCAAGGAATAAGCCCTGAACACAGCCACAACAGGCCCCCAAACAAAAAAAAATTTTTTTTAAATGTTATAGGATAAACTCCAGATAAGATACCAGTAAGGAGAAAAATATTGTTCTGTCAGAATACAGTGAACATCACCTCCATCAGGACATTGGGGACAACTCTTTAAAATGTGCTTGAATAGCATTTTTAAAACATGGAAAGAAGCCCGAAGTGGCTTTCTAGTAAAAGTGAAGAAGTGTCAAAGACATATAAAAATGAAGAAATTGTTGCTGAAAATTTTCAGCACTGAGATGCAGATGAGATCACAGTTACAGTCACAGTCATCCTGTTGCTTATCGATTTGGTTGAGCGGGCACCAGTAGCGTTTCATTGTGAGACTTATTGTTACTGTTTTTGGCATATCCAATACACCACGGGTAGCGTGCCAGGCTCTGCCGTGTGGGCATGATACTCTGGGTAGCTTGCCGGGCTCTCTCAGAGAGGCAGAGGAATCGAACTTGGGTCTGCTGCGTGCAAGGCAAATGCCCTACCACTGTGCTATCGCTCCAGGCCACAGGTGAGATCACAAAGGGAAATTGTTCCTTTGGTGTTGAGTTGGACAAATCAGTCAGTAGCTTATTTCTTGGCAATAAAACTGAGGAACATTGAGAATAAAGCGAGAATCTCAGAGTAGACTAAAGGACTTGGAAAGCTGGTCCTGCCCTATGGATAAAAGTTCTGGTATGAGTACTTGTGTAATTTTTTAAAAATTCTCAAAATAATCCTTGTTTCTCTATTCCTGTGTTTTCCTGGAAGCCTGGACTATTCTGTCTTAAGACTTGACTCAGGTCTAGATTCTAGATTTATGTTTACTTTTTAGTTCAGGAGTTTTTTAATTATGGGGTCATATATTCTATATTGCATCACATTGAGACACATAAGTGCAGTCCTCCATTAGTATTAAAATGAATAGTACTTTTAGTAAGTAGATCAAATAAATCCACTGTGAAGAAACATCTGTCTCTTTGCAGTTATCAAAGGATCAATTTGAACACATAATGAACCCAGAAAGGGTTTTCTTCCTACTTTCAGGATCTATTAATGATTATTTGGCATTACTAAATGGTTTTTGAAGTCTGTCATCTCTTCTTCAGTTTTCAGTGAGAGCTTTTCCTCATCAAATAGGTCAAACTTCACTTCCTCCTGAAAAGGCATGCTGCTTCTGCACCTTAAGTTGCCAGTTCGCAAAATAAGAGATTCATGTAATAGTCACTTATTCCAGGGGTGCAAATGAAATTGGGGGGGGTGGCTTTTCTGGTTTTGAGGATTGATTATTATGGATTCGTTGGCTTTGGTGTTTTTTATATTCAGTGTTTTTTAAATAAAACATTCAGAGCAATTTACGACTGCAATGTATAATTTTTTTTTAATTTGGTAAGAACTAAATGTGAAGCCTAAATCCTAATGGAATATAGATTGAATGGAGGGGGTGGAGTCAATCAGAATAATGTTTTGTAAGTATACATTTTTAAAGAACTAATCATTTTTTTAAAATATGAGATGCTCTTTTCTGATAGTCTCTTAGTACTTTAACTAGAGTATAGCTGAAAACAAGAATGTCAAAAAGGCACATTTAAATTGTTCTCAAAATCAATCAAAAATAATGAGGTGCTAGGAAAAAGTTGTATCCTTGATAATTACATCTATCAGTATCAGAAAACAAAAGAGAACAATCAGGAAATGACAACCCCACTCCCAAGTAGCACATTAAAAAAAGGCTAATGAAAAAAGTCTCTCTTAAAAATTGTACTAAATTAGCATTTCAAGTAAATTGACAACTTAAGCGTTGATAAAGGCCAATCTGGGGCCCAAACAATGGAAGTTCTGTTTCTACTTTTATCTGCTTTTCAAAGAAATGATCTCACTTGAATTTTTTTTGTTGTTGTTGACTTCTCAATATACATGAAAGTAATGTCCTCAGGGAGGTAATAATACTCTCTTTGTCTTCAATTCCCTGGAGTATTGTGCTTCAGAGGGAGTTCCATTGATTAAAAAGTTGTCCCAAGAGGAAGGTAGCCAGTATAATGGAAGTTGACCAAATTGGGTTTTTTTTTTTTTGTACTGTATATTTTCTATCTGAAAAAGGGCTAATGTAGCCAGCAGTAATAGCAGTTGTAATACAAGACAATGAATGCAACCATTCTTTTATCCTTTTTTTGGCTTTCAGCTTATGGGCCACACCCAGCAGTGCTCAGGGCTTATTCCTGGCTTTGCATTCAGGATCAATCCTGGCAGAGATTGGGGTACCATAAGGGGTGCCAGGATCACACCTAGTTTGGCCACACGCTGAGCAAGCGCCTTACCCACAGTCCAGCACTGTCTCTCTCCAGCCCTGACTCGACCGACCGTTCTGTTCTCAGAAATCTAGAGCTTAGTTAGGACCAGGGGGTAAAAGAACAACAACAACAACCCAATTTGGGCCTAAAATTAAAACAAAATTCCTTTATAAATTTAGTCATCCAGGAGTGGATTTACCTATCTAAGTCTGAGATTCCCCAAGGCTGATAGTTACTATTCAAAGGTGAAAATCTCCTTATTTAAAGGTGGTGTGTAGAGGTTAGGAGTCTCTCAATATTTTGCTAAGAGTCTATAAATGTAATAAGGGATGTCTTAAAGGTCATGTGAAATTACCTTAAAAAGAGTGTAAAAATGAATTTTGCACCCATATCTTTAAAAAGAAAACTTCAACACATCCCAATCTGCATATCATTGCTCTGTGTTTGGGAAGTGAGACGTGGGGTGAGGTGGAGTTCAAGCTATGGTTGACGGAGTATTCTTTTTTATCAAATTAAATTCTTATTTCATCTAGTCTGAAATTTAAGATTATGGCTCTGCTAGTTAAATTTGAAATGGGTATTTAAACAGCATTTTAAGCATTGAATTAGAATTATCAATAATAATAATAGAAGTATTTTCTCTCACTGATAAAAGAAAACTTACTGACATAGATCTTCAAATGTGACAGTTCATTTTGAAGGTAGTAGTAAGTGCTGGTATTTTATTATTTTGGCTTGTCAAGTGATTTTATTCTTTATTATTAGACCAGGAAAAAAAAGCCTAGTATATTCCACCAACATATTCATCAGTCATCATTTTTTTAGACAGTTTTCGACATATTGTATGTTTTACTGTGCTAACAAGAGAAAAGACTAGCCATTAAGTTTATGTTTCTTTGTTTTTCAGCAAGGTCACATATCAGGAATAATGCTAGAAGTATGCTAATAAACAATATATAATGTAGGTCATCTGGGAGTAAGAAATATTTTCTAACTAGTTCTAAAGGGAAATATTGTTAAAAAAGGGATTGATGTTATTTACACAACACATGTTGCTCTATATGTCACCATCCAAAGCATCTTGTAAACAGCTCAGTGCAGTAAATTTTCTTCGGTGATTGTCAGGGTTTTTCAAGTCCATGTTAGATTTAGATTCAACACACTCAATTCACAATATGCCTAATGCACAAAGCCCGTTAGATTATGTAGAAAGCTCCTGTTGGAAATGCTCACACTTCAATGTTCTACAAGGAAAACTAACTTCCATTGCAAAAGCAAATGTTCTATGAAGTGACAATAACTACGGAGATTCTTTATTCGCAGTCTGTCACTTTAATCTGCAACAAAATGATGCTAATTTTTTCTATTGAATATAGATTTTGTTGTTTCCTAAAATTAATTGTAATTTACTAACTGATCTTTCCTGTTGCTACCATTAATGAAACAATTTTATTTGACTGTGGATGAAATGACAGTTCTATAAGGCATTCTTAAGAAATGCCATCCATTGATGTGATTTTGCAAATGCCATTTTCTCATGTGTGGGAGATTTTCAAAGTGTATTACTTCATAATGATTTATTTTGTTTTGCAAGACGTTTTTTAATTGTAAAGATTAAGTTTCATCAGAAAGGAATATATGTAATTAGTATTCTGGAAAGCATAGCCAATACTTTATTTGTTGACTTTATCTAATATATACTGAGCCATTTTGAGGGGGAGGAATACAATAATACAGATGTGAACTCATAAAGGCTGTTTTTATCAGAGAGCCTTGCATTTAGAATCCCCAGAGTTTATTTCTCTTCCCGATCTAGTGCCCTGTGACATCAGGCAAATCTACTTCCCTGGGCCTCAATTTATTTACTTATGATATAAGCATTATAATAAATCCTGCTTTGTTCATTTTGCAAGACTGCTGTAAAATGTGAAAATATTGGTTGAATATTCATTATGATTTGTCTATAGAAGAAAATATATTAAATGGTAGCTAGCACTTAGTAACTTAACCATCAATTAAATTTCAAATATCAACTAAAATCATAATTTTTATATCTCTTGGTTGGATTTTGTATATCTTTATTGCTCATTTTACTTAGTGATATAGCTAATTAAAAACGTATGCATTTTGGTCAGACTGTAACTGAGCATGTACATATTTTGCTCAAGCAGGCAACAGTAACGTCTCCATTGTGAGACTTGTTACTGTTTTTGGCGTATCGAATATGCCACGGGCAGCTTGCCAGGCTCTGCCATGTGGGAAAGATACTCTCGGTAGTTTGCCGGGCTCTCAGAGAGGGATGAAGGAATTGAACCTGGGTTGGCCGCGTGCAAGGCAAACGCCCTATCCGCTGTGCTATCACTCCAGTCCCTGTAATTATTATAGACTTTTTAAAACTAATTTATGTTTTTAAGATTAGGAACCCAGCACCATATTATAACATTATATAACTTTATTTCTTTATGGGTTTGCAACTAAAACAGTAGTGTTGGAATTAAACCACAAGGTCTTAAGAAACTTATGGGCCTATACAAGCAGCGCACAGGTCTTGGCAGCATGTGTAAGGTCATCTCAGAGGTAATAGAGTAGGGCTAGTTTTTTTTTTTTTTTTAAGAAAACATAGTAAGCACATAAGACTAAGTAAATCTCTTTTTACTTATTTTCTCAGAAGAAGACTTACCAGTGCATCAAGTGTCAGATGGTTTTCTACAATGAATGGGATATTCAGGTTCATGTTGCAAATCACATGATTGGTGAGTGACACTCTAAACCTTCTTTCAAATAGAGTTTTCTCCTACTTGTGTTTATCAATGCTTATATAATTAAGCAGTTAAAGATGAATTAATTGTTCAACCATCAATGATTTACCTAAGCATGATTGATTTTTTTTTTATTTCTGTTATTAGAGCTGATAAGGCATTAGCACATTTTATTTTCTGCCAGGGCTAGTTTAGACTTCTGTGGAGAATTATATATCCACTGCTAGTCAAAACACAGGTGATTAACAAATTAAACTTCTCATCATTTTTGCATTATTGAAAACTAACAGGAATGGTTAATGAACTGGATGTTAGCTTTCCATAGAGTTTTAGACAGGTTTTAATTTCAGAAGTTATTATTGTAATGGCACTGCTGTGTGTTGCTTAAGCATCTTTGTATCAAAATCTAAAGTGGTGAGTTTTTGTGATAGGGAAACATAAATAATTTAAATTGCCATACAATAGTTTTATATGTATGGTTTCAACAGCCTGGAAATAATCATGATCATAAAAATTATGTAAAGAATTCAGTAATCATTTTTTTATTCCCCACAAATTTTACAAAATATTTATAAAACCCTTTTGTTTAAAAATCTGTGTAGTTACTCTAGCCCATGATTTTAGTATATTTTGCATTTATTACATGGTCTAGAAATAAAAGAATAACTTTTTACTTATTCATATTGTCCCATTATCCCTAATTCTTTGGGGATTACTGTCTATGTTTTTTAATTTGATAAGCACATAATAATACACTGAGTTTTACTAGCCAATTAAACTTTATCAAGCAGATCTTTTTTTCCTAGTAAAATGACAATTGCTATTACTTTATACTATTTTTGTTACTCATTTGTGTTTTTCAGGCTATGAGGGACTTTTATTTCATACTCTTTTTATGGTATTTTGTAATACCATAAATAATTGTAAAATACCATAAAAAAGTCCAATTAACCTCATGCTCTCCTGTTATCAAACTCTCAGACAGGAAAGAAAATTCAACATTTTAGACTCTAAACTTGTTTTCAGACATAAACAAGTTTTATTATACAGTAATCAGAAGCATTACAAGAATGCTCAGTGGAAGGGTTACTCCAGCTCTCATTACTAATCATCAAAACTAACCATAACAAAACTTCTAATGCACTTGCAAAAATTAATGAAGATAAGTTCAAGAGCATGTTGGAAAACTGAATAATGTTTATTTAGTGGAATTTTCTTTATGGTTTTCAAATGATGGTTTTAGGAGGATTATTTCTTAGAAAAGACTGTTTCTTTGTGCAAAGTGGAGCATATACATAACAATGAAAATATTGATCATTATATATAATCCAAATTTAAGTTGCTATTATGGTTAGTGATTGTTTTAGTACATAGCACATTCTTAAGTGGGACAGAATTATGTCTGTGGTTCTACTGAGGGTTCAGAAAAAAATATCAGGGCTTAAGAGAAAAATATTGTGTCTCTTTACAATTTCTTTCTATTTTGTATTCCAAGAAAATACTCTTGTTCAAACTACTTTTTTTTAATCAGTGGTTAGATTTGGGACATGGGTTAGAAAAAAGTAAAAGAAGAAAGTTAATCATTTCCATTTGCATTTGCATACTTAGTAGAATTTACTGGTGGCATATTCATTCATGATTCTACTTTACACTACAATTTTTCAAGTGTTTCAATAAAAACATTTCTTAGAAGCTTCAGCTTATAAACAATATAGTGAAATGCTTGGGTCATGCTTCTCGTGAGTTATATTCTATGCTAACTTATTTTTAGTTTTATCACAGAGCCCAGATAAACAAATTATATTTTTTTATTATAATGGTAATGCTCTTTTGCATCTGTGCACCTGAATTGTGTTGAGCATGAGAAAAAAATTTAGTCTTCCAATTTTAGTGTCATTGTCCATAACATTTATTGATTTGTCCTGAACCTTTTCTTTAAATTGCTTTATACCTCTCCTTTTCATTTATCATATATCCACATCATTAATGCTTTCCAAGGCTTTTCTACCTCTATGTGATGGTGGATTAATATGCCACTCACTCCCTCTTGGGGTCTGAGCATTTAGCAATTCACCTTCTATCAGAGAAGCAAATTCTATTTCTTTTCTCTCAGGACCTAGTTATTTAATATTCACACTATTTTTAATAGCAAAATATAGAATATCTTTGCACTTGAGGCCTAAACAAATGAACAGCATCCCTTTAATTGTTATATCTAAGTTTATGGACATGCATCTAAGTCCTTAAACGCCATTCATGTGGTTAATGTCTAGAGAAAATATATTATGGGAGAATGTCACAAAGGCTAAGATATCCTTTTTAAAAATCCCAGTGTGATATTTAGTCTTTCAAATGAGGCAGACAGCATTATTTCATTGGTTAAAATACCTCCATTGAGGGCAGGTATTTTTAGGTTGTGTATCTGTGTGTTTGTTTGGTTTAATAAAACATATATATATATAATCTCACATAGACATTTAGCTGGGAAAAGGGTTTAGAGGCTATGTGAAAAGCCACTTACTCTCTTTGTTAAGAGATACATAGTGTTGTTACAGATTTTGTTTCACAATTCAGTCATTCTGGAGGAAGGATTATATCACCTGATGGAGAAGGTCTGCAGATGATCCAGTGAGCTGTAACTTTGAATTCCTTCTTTAACCAAGTCATTTGCATTTGCTCCTATGTAATACACATGTTTTAACAGCAATTTAAGTGTCAGGCAGCCTCCATGCTTCTTTCTGGATGTGCTAGCCTAAGGCTATTGGCCAGGGACATTTATGAAAGGAAAACCATCAATGTTTCTACAGGTACCTACAGGAGATGCTCTGCTTAAGTGCCGTTTTGCAGCTAGGTGTGGACACATGGTCTGAGTCGCAGGAATAATTACTCAATAAAAATGCATTAGGGATTTGACTTATGTCTATTAAGGAAAAAAAGAAAACCTCACTCTCCACCACATTTTGACACACTTTCAGTAAGAAATCAGACCAGTGACTATTTAGGGGTTTCTTTTCTTCTTCACAAACACACAGAAAAGAGCTACAAAACATTTTAACAGCTTTCCTGGGGAAAAGATTTCCCTCTTTTAAAGTCTGTGCAGATGAGAATATATATTTTTTTCTGTCTGCCTTTGTTCCTTTCACGTAGTTCATGTTAGCTTTTGACCTGAGAATACAGAAAGAACATATTGCGTATTTTTGTGCTTTCGTTCATTATTCGCCTCTTTCTGTCAGCATAGTAAATATTTGTTGTTATTTTCCTCTTTGAGATTTCTGTTATTATTAGTTGGTGCAGATTAACACAAACAGAGACAAAAACAGAGAATTTAAATGTGTTTAACTCAGGAAAGGGATTGCCTCATATAAAATTATGAGGCTCAACAGCAGTAGAGTAAATTTGTAAGTGCTCTGAATGAAGGGCTGTTAGGCAGGCGATAATATAAAGAGATGACATTGCCAAGAACTATTTATGAGAAGCTTAATTTTTTCACTCTGATAATTCTTGACCAATAATTACTAGCTTCTAATTATCTATTTTAGTTAGAAAGAAATTTCGATCACTATGGAGGTTGGCATTGCCACTAGCACATAAATCCCGAAAGAAACAAATGTGTTCCAAACAGCCACAAACAACTGTCTCATGAAACATAGCAAGCAAATTGCAAGCGGCTGGTGGTAGACAACCAGCAGTACACTCTCCATCGAAGGCCAGTCAGCCTGACAAAGAAATGATCAAAGGGGAGAAATAGCATTATCCTTGGTATCCTTGGAATTGATTGCTGGAGTCATGGGCTTTGGGGTGGGGTGGGGTGGGGATGAGTCTTCCGAGCCATGGCCATCCCAGCCTTCCCTTTCAATGTTCTTGGGAGGGAAAATAGAAAGGAAATGGGTTCAAACCGTTTTCCTAAGAATTAATTCTTAAGTCCACTTAAAAGTATACTTGACATGTTTTTGTACGTTTCATTTGGTCAAAGAATTTTTTTGTTATGAAAAAATTGTACCTTCACTGCACAGAGCACCCTGTTTTTGTGGGAGAAAGGGAAAATCTAGAAAAGAGTTTGAATGACCCTGTTCCAGAAAGATGAAGGGTGATGCGTAGAGCATTTGGGAGGAAGCAAAGACACTTGGAAAGGCAAAGCTAGGATTTCAGTCTATAATTAAAGGTAATATGTAAAGAGATTATTTTTTACTTACTTTATTGACTTTTATTGACCTTATCAGTATTTCATTGATAGAATTTTTAGACTATGAAAAGGTTCACATCTTCTCCTGTACATGTGAAAAGTTCTGTAGCCCATGTGTTATGTTACACATGATATACATCACTAATGTCAAAATATAAGGAATGCATAAATCAGTTCTGTACAGTTGTACTTGAAAATTTAATCTATTCTTGAGGCAAGTGACATTCATACATTCTGCAATTTTTTTTTTGGTGCCTAAGGTCACAAATGGTATTCTTTTTCCTTCCATTTCTTTAGTAGATGGTGTGCTATGTGACTAATCTTCATTATAGTTTTGTGACATTCAGTATCACTTCTGAAACATTTCAGAGTGCTTGAGTGCTCTTACTTTAGAATAAACTAACACCAATATTTAGAGGTACATGGTAGTTTTGGATTTTATGTCTCAGGAAATATCCAAAGATACAGATTTCTGCATATGATGATAAAGAGCTTTTTTACCTTTTATACTCTGGTCTTTCTTTCATTAAATGCTTTTTTAAAAATAGGAATAGAATTGAATCTACAACAATATATACATGGGAGGCAATTAAATGTGTGTACCTGCACTATCCTAAGAAGCACCACGTCTTTGAGCTTCTTTGGAGTTCGAATTAATATTGAGAAGTCTGTCGCCTATTTTTAAAGTCACCTTTATTTGCATACAAAACTCAAGGCATTAAGAAACAAGCATTTGGTGTTAAATATGATGAAATACTAGCTTATTTCATCAAGTGCTGGATTAAAAAGATGAAATCTGGGCAGTTTAATGGTAACAGAAAGCTACCCTCATGTGGGCAATGCTGGCTTATTTGAAAAGCCCATAAAGGGTTTCTACATGGACCATACAAAAGGGATACTTTCTCTTTAATAGCCATCTGTACAGGAGAGATGAGAAGTGGGCCAGGTCATCTCTCCTCAGCTGTCATGATATTAACGTAGGTAATGGAGCAAGCTCGCCGTTCTGCTGGGTGTTGTTTTTCATAGATGTTCATCGATTTACACAGATAATTCTATTTATTTCTTAGAGTTGGTCCAAGTGAACCAGGCAGAATAACAAACACCAAAGCATTTCAAATGACTTTATCTTTGTCTGTAACGTAACTTTTGTCTAAAAAATGGTGTCACACCTACTGTGCAGATGGCTGCATGATTTGTAAACCAGCCAAAACATTTAAACAAATGTGTGATCTGGGGATAGATTAAATAAAGGATAAAATGGAGTGTGGGCCACAAATTCTAATAATCAGATGATTTTAAGTTGTGTGCAGTGTGGGGTGATGGTCACAGTGATAGCAGGGAGAGCTTGCCAATGACAGCAAGGTGCCTTATAGATCTCAGGATGGCGCCCGTGGCCTGGTAGGCCTCAGTTTGAGAACCACACATTTGCTGTACAGCTGGCAGCTCTGTATGGGGACATCAGATAAAACTTATGTAAAATGAAGTGTTATTGCTTCGTATGAAATTGTTCAGAGAGGGAATTTGCAGACAGTAACTGAAAACAGAATTCATGGTACCAGTGAAGCAGACTGTAAATATGAAGAGGGTTTAATTATCTGCGCAATTGAACAAAAATTCAAGATGTATTCAGAAGGACATATACAGGCATAAATGTAACATAGCAGTGCCATTTATTGAGTGCAAAGTGGGGACACAGGAACTTATCCAGGCTCCCCTATCAACCTTCCGAACCACAAAGACAAGTTAAATGAAAATAAAGAGGAAAAGCTTTTTTAAAAAAAGGCTTAGGAGGGCATAAGTCATAATAGCATTCAAGTACTCTTCTTGGTAATTTGTATTTATATTTCTATTTTCTGGTTTATCTGGGGGCAAAAGGGGCTTCCTTGGTTGTACTGAGGGGCTATACCTAGATCAGTGCTCAGGGATCTCCTGGTGCTGTTTGAAGGACCATGTGCTGCCAGGGATTGAACTTGGGTCTACTGCAGTCAGAGTGTTGCTCTCTCTCTCTCTCTCTCTCTCTCTCTCTCTCTCTCTCTGGCCCTAGTCAGATTTCCTAAGCACATTTAAAGAAAATCTCTGAGCTGCATTCTTAATTTCAGCATTCAGCTATTATTAGACAAAGTCCAGATATTTATCCTTGTTTTGTATTTTCTCAGGCATCTAGTCGCTTTGGTTTACAAGAGTTGAAAAAATACTAACAATTTAAGGGGCAGAGTTAGTACAGTATTTAAGGTGTATGAGTGACAGGCCCGTGTTCGATTCTCAGTATAGCATGTGATCCTCCAACTTTGCTGAGTATGTCCATGGAAGTCACCGAACACTGCCAGGTGTGAGTCTGGAGGTCCCCCAGCACAGCCTGAGAGGCCAGGGTGTGGCAGGTCCTGGGCTAGTTTCCAGTGATTTTTAAAGTGGCCAGAGATAGATGGGACATCCACTGCTTGTTACCATTTTTGAGCATACGGCCCTTGCAGAATCCTCCAGAGAATGCTGATCTCGAGCAGAGTTGCTGGGTACCAGGCCTCCTATTCTCTCTTTTGACATGCTGGGATGTCTGTGCCAGATGCAGGTTTTCGGGGCACTGGCTTGAGACATAATGGTGGGGCTCCCAACTCTGGTTTGGTCCTCACCTTTGACCTGCTGGGGAATTTGCCAGGGAGACACCCATTTCTCACTCACTGCTTCATGCTTTTATTATCTCATGTGGGTGTCTATTTCTGAATGGATTCTGATAATGTGTACACGGAGGGTGCTGAAAGGCTCACACAGAGGATAGGAGGCTAGACCCCCCCGCTCTCCGAGGGAACCACACATCCAACATCCACTGGGACCAGAGATCACTGCAGCGGCAGCAAAAGCAAAGATCTTTGATCACCTCTGTCCATGGGTTACTTCCTCATTTCAGGGCCACGAGTGGCGGCGAACAAAGGAGAGGGAGTCAGGATGGAGGGTGGGTGTCGAGCTTCAGCTGCTCGCATTGTTGCATTCGGTGCGCTGCTGGGGTTTCATAGGTCACCTTTAGAATTATGCCTATGACAGCAGTAGCTACCTGCCAAGATGGCAAGGTATCTCACAGCTCTCAGGATGGCGCCTGTGGCCCGCTAGGCCTCACTTGGAGGGGTACACATTTGCTGTACAGCTGGCAGCTCTGTATGGGGCAGCCGTGTGGGCTGTTAGGGAGCTGGAAAGGAGACAAGCATGAAATTTCTTCTAACCCCAACTCTGTTTTTCTGTACTGTTGGCTGCTTCTCAGTTCCTTGACAAAAAAACCAATCAGGCACCCTTTAATCCGCCTGTGATTACCACTGGTATAAAAAGAGAAGCATAATGAGGAAAAATGCCTCGTTTTGTTGCCTTCAAAAGCCAACAAATTGGAGTTAACTTGACAGGAAGTGGCTTAATAATTAGATTATTTATTTATTCCTGACACATATCCCCCTGTTACTAGTCTCAGGAGACCCTGTAGATGGTACGATTTTCAAGCTGCCATTACTTCGCTGTCTTCTGTGAACAAAGAAGCTACTGTCGATCAGTCAATTAAATGCACTCTTTAAGCTGAGGCTGAGAAGTCCTCAATGGAGAGAGCCCTGGGACATTGTGGCTGATGATTCCTTTCTCTGTACTGTACATCACACTCTCAACTACAGTCCCCACAGAGATGGAATAAAGTCATGCATTAAAATATCACTTGTTGATTTGTTTGCTAATGAAGAGCCATTGAAATGTTTGTGTATTTCTATGGCAAAATTGTGGATTAAAGGGCCTACTTGCCTGCGTATCTCAGTTCATCTGCCTTGAGTGCTTATTTAAGAATTATTAAAATTAAAGTCAACAAACAGCTGAATTTAAACACATACACACGCACACACACATATACACACACCCTCAGATAATAGAAGATTTCTTGCTATGTTGTCAAGTTCAGTGATCACAGGAAGAAAAAGAAAGAAATGGTATCACTTCAGTCCCTTGCTTGCATTGCATTAGTCCAAACACCTTGTTTTCTCTGCCAATAAAAGGTAAGTCCCTTTCAGTTTATCAATATGGGGATATATTAGCATCCACTGGTGAGAATTAGGTTTTTTGAATTTTCATTTTATTACCTTGAAGATGAATGGTGGATTGATAGCATATTAGTGGGTATCCTTAAATCCAAATGCTTAAAACATCTGTGACATATCAGATGTGGTCTCACAGTCTGTATAGGAAGAGGACCTTCCTCCTCTCTGGGCGCCTCTTCCTGCTTGCTCTCCTTCTCCATTACCATTATTTTATTTCCATCTAAGTGGCAGTGATTTTTCAGTCACCTAGTAAGAGTTTGTAACCTTTGGATATACATATCCTCCAACATTTAACTACTTTCCCCTCACTGTCCAAAGCCGCCCTTGGCTGAATTGCTCTGCCTCTCATTGGTTGCTCTTATATTTTAAGAGAATATTTGTTGTCTAGGCTAAAAAGACTCAGAGAGTATTATGACAACTCTCTGATGAAATATTTACTGCTGCTCTGTCATTTTAAGGGATAGATTTAGAATTTCAGTGGAGGCTATTGAAGACTGAACAGTCACCTCTTTTCCCCATCAGAGTTTTGTGAAGAGTAATCAAGGCTTTAACTATAGTTTTTACGATTACCTGACAACAGGCTATAAAGGATTAATGCAAGCTAACATCACATGGCCCCATCATTTATTTTCACCCTGTTATTCCAAGTCATTTTGTTAGAAAAAGCTTAGGTACTCGGAGATGTTCTATAATAGAAAATGAATTTGAAACTCTTTCATTAATTGGTGATTAATATATTTCAGGATTAGTTTAAGCAGGGCCCTACCTCCTGCCCAGTCAAGTATGTTCTGGTTAATATCCAATTATCTGTACCTTCATAGTTATTATGTCTTAATATTTCGGATATGATAACCAGAAACTTGAGAGTAATGCTAATGAGGAGCATAGAGCAAGAATTAACCAATGACATACTCAATGATCCTTGGTGAGGGGAAAAAAATCTCTTTTCCCCTTAATGCATTGCTTCCCTATCTTCTGGGCATGGAATAAAAAGTAGGACTTTCAATTATAGGGGGCGAGAATCAGAAAATGAACCATTTTTTTCCTTTAAATACAAAGTTACTGAATGTGCAGTGCTCAAGTTCCTCTAAAATAATTGCTTTAGTTCATTTCATAGAGAAGGAGAACAGGACACGAGAGTCCTTTCTGTTTCCAAATAGGAGACCTTATATTTGTTATCTTGCCTTTGAACAAAGCCACAAGTTGTTGCCTCTCTAAAGGATGCTTGAATTTGCATTAATTTGAAATGTCTTTAATATTTCACTAAGGAAATGCTTTTTTCCTGCTACCTTTTAGCCTTTTCTCTTCCAAAGTTAACACCAGGCTGCATTCCTGTTTCACCTCTTTACTCCCCCTCCCCCCACCAGGTAATTTCACTTTTGAACAGTCTGACTTGGCTCCCCTAGCAGTTCCTGCTCAGGTGGCATGTGTTGCTTCAAATCACGTCGGTTTAAAGAGTGCACTTTGTACATCGCCCCTTTATATGCTGTATTATAATGAAGCAACATCAGTAAATTGCAGCAAAGGGTGATTGTTGCGTGGGGATCGCTACTACACCTTGGGGTCCATTTGCACCAGATTATTCTTTTTATTGTTATTATTACTTCCCATCTTCTTTACTCTCTTGCTGCCGAACTTGCTGTTGGCCAGTGATGCACATAGAGGGGATCCGGAGGAATATTGGAGCTTTATTTTTTTTTTTCTTGTAGTTACATACTATTAACTGTGAAGTTCCAAATTCAGGTATCCTCTTGGCTTTGTGGGTCTGCATTGATGTCATATTATTGTGATCACTTCTAATGCTGATGTCTTCATCATATAGGAACATACTGATGGTAAATACAAGTGACTGATTTCTTCTCAGACATTTCATGCTGATGCTACAAATCTGTGGTTACAATGATCGGCCGATTTCTCTCTTTCCCCAAAGAGGGTCAGTCATTAATAAAAGGGATATAGATGGGATCACTGTTTAAGGAAAATATTTAATTTCAGTATCATCTTGGTTTTCCTTAAAAATAAAGTCATTAGTAATATTGTTTATTTATGACATCTCTTTGAAATATAGTTTATCTCCTTTCCCAAACAAACAACCCTTGTAATCCAGTAACCAATAAAAACTACTGAATTTAGAGCCTGGATGGTTATTGCACTGAATATGAACATGATTTTAACCTGAGGATAATGATATATGAATTTGGGGTGGGTGGCTGTTCATCCTTCTATTGTCATAATCTATTCTCAGATAGACATACCTGTGTCCATTTGTTTTTCCATCGTGGGAGTGCAGCTGTTCTGTTGTGCTTTTTCTAAGGCTGAGCTACTGTGCAGCAGTCAAACTAAAATCTAGAATTAGAGCTGACACACCTTCAATTGAACTATCAAATCTTTCAGAAGTGCTTGGCCAGTGACGCCAGTCCCTCGCTACTCAACTGTACACACTTCCGATTGTGGGCCAAAGAGCATTGATTTTTAGCTGTCATTTCTAGAGCACATACTGTAGAATTGAAATTTAAACCTTAATCCACTCAGTAATGCAATTAATTTTTAATGTGCAGTAATACTAATTGAAATTGCCTGAATTTAGTAACTCACCACAAGACATTTTCAAAAGCAAGAGTCTCTACTGAGAACAGGGAGGACAGTAATCATTGTTACCGTGTTTACAGTATAAATGCTCACTCTGCAGGTCTCCAGTGGAAAGGAAGTTTCTTTAAATTAGGCAATATTACATCTCTTTTTTGAAGAAGATATCTTTTTAGAGAAAGTTCTGGTCTGACTTTCTACCCAGCAGAACTAGATTGAAATGTGAACTTGATTTTCAGTGTATGGTATGGGTTAAAAATATCTAAAAGCATTCATCCATTTTAAAAAATAAGCAATTATGAATAGATAAAGTCATCTACCAACAATGCCCTGCTCAGATGCAGCAATATCAGTGGGTTGTACTATTATATGCTGTGTGTTTTAGATCCTGTTTCCATATTTGATAAAAAAAGTGCTCATCTGTGTATCTGTTGCCTCCTTGTTTGGGTATATTTATATACCCCTGTAAGACAAAAATATACCCTTTCTCTCTTTTATCTCAAACTGTGTTCCTCTAGATTATACACATATATGAGTATGTGTATACACATAAGTAACTGTATGTATATAGTTATTTAATATATATTAAGTGTTTCATAAGATTTTTTTAACCAGAGTAGAGCAAATTTTACACAATAAAATGAAAATAAGTTTCCAGTCATTTTTCCTCTAAATGGATTCTATAACCAAATTTATCTGCTAGTAATTGGGAACTTTTCAAAATCTGTCATGGTATTGCATAGTGTTCAAAGTGAACAATGGCATTAAATTTTGAAAGAAAGCAAGTTCTGTATATTATTCTTTGGTAGGTCTCATGCCATAGTATTTAGTAAGCCAATAGTGATGTTAAATATTTATTCAAGGTTCCTGATATCTATTCAAATGCTATTTAAAGCCACATTTGCAGCAGGAAGTATAAAACAACGGTAGAGAACTTGAAGCAGTTGTATTGTGGCATATTTTCTAAATGAAGTGTGGTGTAACATTGTATAAATCAATTCAACAGTTTAAAACTCCAGATCACCTAAATTAGTTCATCTTCATTGGACTAAGGGTTGAAATTGGTTTTTACTTTTGTCACTGTTAAGTCAAAATGTTGTTGGGATTATTTATGTACAATACTAACATGACATGAGAGGATGAAGGGAAAATTGAGGAAGAGCTTACATTGTGATTATTTTCAGTCATCCTCCCATCCTCTGAGCTTTAATACAAACAGTTTATCTCCTTTTCTGAATAAAGGAGAAGGAAGAAAAAGAGATAATGGAAAATCAATTTACAGTTTATTCAGAGCATATCATCAAATCAAATTAGGGGGTAGTAAGTTCAATCCTTCCAGCCTCTTTTTTTTTTTTGAGTATAACTGATACCAACTATGAGATAGTCTTGTACTAGCTGATAGGCTATGTAATGGATCATTTTTGTGCACTTTTTATAGTATTTGATAGTTAACATCCAAATAGCCATAATTGTTTTCTTCATCTGGAATGAAAATGAGTTTGTAAGATCCTTATGCAAAAACACATCAGAAGCTTCAGTCATTACTGGCATCAGATTGGTGGGTTGGAATTTACATTAAAACCATTCAGTGCTTAGCAGTGTTGTTCTTTCTGAAGGTGTAAAGACGAAGACTGGTAGTTTGTTCAGACGTGCGCCTGATGTGTTAGGCTCTTTCAGGAGCCTATTTGCTCAATTCTAATTTTCATCCTGTTTTATATGCAGTCAGTGACCACAGTATTCATTCAAACTGCACAGAGACACGTCTCATCTGTAAAACACGGCTTACTGATTCTTATTTGCTATTTGTATTCTCCTAAGAAGAAACAGAGGATTCATGTGCAGGTGGGGGGGCAGAGGCTACATTTTGATTGGAAATTATATACCTCACCTATGTATTTTTATCAAGAATTTCCTAATGAAGAGAATAAAGGAGACAGCTTTAGGTGTACACGCAGCAGAAGAAAGAGGTGAGAGGAGGCTCATCTATAAGTGTGTTTAATATGCAATGCTTGATGTATGTTGACCTCAGGTTACAAGAGTAGAAAATCCCATTTTCCAGCTTGTTTCAAATGTAGTAAAAATGCTGCTTCAGTTGCTTTATGCTACTCACATTGGGAAAGGTGCTTATACTGTGATAATTATCATCAAGGAATATTAATGCGTTCAGCATTTGTAACCCAAAAACTCATTATAGCTTAAGCTGTGCATCATCTGTGAAGAGAGAACTTTGCCAGAATTTGCTCTTCACAGGGGTTGCCTCCTGCTTGCTGCCGAGTGGTCAGAGTCCTGCAAGAGGTCACTTAGGCTATTTTTGAAAACTGAAGTTTTGCAATTTTTGAATCACTAGATTTTGTCTAAAGAGCTTATCAGTCTTGCCCCCAAATGCCCTATTTCTAATTGAATGCCTCGTAAGGTGCAAATAAAATAATCATAATGCTCAGTAAAGTGAAAATAAAATAACAATAAGCAAGTAAGTGGTAACTTTTTCTCCTAAGATAGAATCCAGGAGGGTCAGCACAGATATTCCATATGAAGATAATTGAAGTGTCTTTGCTTCTGTCGCCGAGCACAGGGATTCATTTACTCCAGTTTCCTTAATGCAAGTGCCCTTGGGTTTCAGACAGAAATGCCCCCATTGGGGCCTCACTTCTCAGCCCTCTCATTGGAAATTGTGTAAATAAGACTGCAGGGTCAGCCCTCCTTTTTCGGCAGCAGTGTCCTTAATTATTGTGTGACAGCCTCGCACATCAGCGGTGCTGTTCCTCGACTCATTCCTCCCACATCTAAGGCTTCCCTCCGATGCAGATATATTTGTGTGTTTGTTTAGACTCAGTCCCTGAGGGAATCTTGACATGAGAGGAATAAAAATCTCTGGGTGCATCCAGGATCCTCTAACTTCTGATCAAAATAGCTATCGGGTTAGGTGGTTCTGTTCTAAATTCCAAGTGGTCGCTTCCCCAAGAACCCTGTGTCTCCACCTGTGGTGGGCTTCGTGTTGCAAAGGAGCCGTGGGCCTGTGATATTTTTATGTGATTAAATCCCATTATTTTCCCCCCACTGATCCACTGCTTGTCATTTCCCATAAGTAACATTGCTCCATGCTGCATGTTATGGTTTGTGTTCGCCAGGCAGAGAGCTCTAATACTCAGCTCTCTCAGGCAGTCTGCCTTTGCTGGACCGCTGTGTTTCTAAGGTCAAATTGTGAACCTGGCCTTGCTCCTGGGAGGACTAGAAAAATATGTTTCATAACTTCCCATAGACCTATGTGAAAAGCAAGAAGGAAAACCATGCAGCCCATAGGCTCAGTTTAGATGAGCTGTGAGGTTGGAATTCATCAAGCAGGAAAGCTCGCTGTTATTTCGGAAGCTTTCTTACTGTGAGGGGTCACAGATGTGGGTGCCGAGTTGGTCATAGCTGAGGGCAGCTGGGGATGGGGTAATCATTCAGCTCGCCCAGCAGGCACAAACCCACAAGTTGATAATCTGGAGTAACCTTGCTGTAATCGAAACTTACTTTCCTGTGATAATCACTTCTCATGGAGGAATATTGATAGGCTGGGACTGCACATTCAGTGTAGATATCGGAGTCCTGTTTCTCAGGAAGCAGTCGGTGTTTGTGTTCTTGCTTTTTTGGGGAAGGGACAGAATCTTTATCTTAGGCGATGGAGGAACAAACCCCTACGTGGATGAATCTCCTGAACCAGACACGTCCTCTCAATAGTAGAAGGGGCTGAAACACTGACAGTACAGTTGGGAGATACAAGAGTGGCAGATCTTCTGTGAGGATGTAAACTTAATAATGTTTATGAATTTTGAGTAACTCATAACTCCACTTCCTCACCAAAAGAAACATTATGAAAAGATTGCTTCTAAATCCTTCAGACATCTCTGCTGTTGTGATAGATGCCCTTCTCTTTACCTTGAGGCACTGGAAATGAATGTGTTTTTTTTTTCCGCAAGAGATAAAAATGTATATGTTCGAAGAAGCAAATTGCATTTTCATGTTTAAGTTCACTATTTGCACTTGATGTGGTGAGCTCCAAATGTGAAGAATTGCTTTTGACATTATTTCTGTGTCTCTTGCATCCTAGGATGGCTCTGTTATTATGCTGAGGGGCCTTAGCACATGGGATAATGTGATATGGACAGCCTGCACCCCGTCTAAGGCTGCCGGCTTTAGCCAGGCTGCTTTGGATAGCTACCATTTCTTTTATTATTGAAAAATTTTAATTTGTTGGAGTAATGACCCATTCAATATAATGTGTAGTAATAGGTACATGTTTTAAGAAAAAAAATGTCCAGGAATTTTTTATTTGTTTGGAGGCAACGAGAGACAGACAGACAGACAGACAGACAGACAGACAGACAGACAGAGTGACAGATGGAATGAGAGACAGAGAGATCTCTTTTCTACATACAAGGTGATTTGTATTTCCTGTCTTTAAGATTTGCTCTACTCTCCTGTCATAGAGGCAGGCTGATAGCGGGGTGGGGGTAGATGGTTGAAGGGAAGGAAACTGGGGACACTGGTGCTGGGAAATGAGCACTGGTAGAGGGATGGGTGTTGGAACACTGTGTGACTGAAACCTAATAGTGAACCCTCTGTAAGGGTCTATCTCACAGTGATTCAATTAAACAAATTTTATTTAAAAATTTTTTTTGCTTTACTGACCTTTGATCTTGAACGATTGTATGTGGTATCATAAATTAAAATTTGAAATATCACTGACGCTAATTCTCATTTCTAATGGAAATTTTCTTTCAGTCACTGTGTTTTCCTTAAGTTTTCAATGGCTTATCTTTGAAAGCAAATTTCTAGTTTCCTTTGTGGATTTAAATGTGTGTATGTGTGTGTCCACATACATGCTATTATGTAGACATGCACCTCTAGTGTGTAGAAATGTACTTACTGTCGCTGCCAGTGTTTCCACCAAAGACCAACCGGTGCCTCCCACCCCCCAGTCTTGTGTTTAACATGTTTCCAACAGCTTTGAGAGATGATTTAAAAGTGAAATGAAAACCATGGTGCTCATATTGGAGTCTGATGTTTGAAAGAGAGATATTGGAGAAGGATGTTTTTTGGCTTGGCTCCCTCTTTAGTTGTAATTGCTGCTTCATTAGGACTTGGAAGAGTTTCCTGTGGTTAAATTTAATCAAATGGCTCAGAGTAACAAACTTGTATACTCAAAATTCCAGGACAACTCTCTCTATATAACATGATTTTCCTAAATTTAAAAACATGCTCACACAGGGCCAAGGAGAGAGTCCAAAGGGGTAGAACATGTGCCTTACACTCATAAGGCCTGAGTTTGATCCCATTCATTTCCACCTACTCCAACCCTCATCCCACTCCAGAAGAATCAGGTGGAGTTGACCTTCGTGGCCTCCTAATACTGCCAGAAAAAATATTGCCAAGAGTATTCTCATACTCCACACATTATCAGGGAGGCCCCTATCAAAGCAAAAAGAAGAAACACACCAAAAAAAAAAAAAACTAAACTAAAACTCATTTACGCACAAACACACACGTACACACACAACTTACTACAGCACCAACTGGTTTCTAAAATACTCTGTGGTACTCTCTTGAACCTATTCCATCTTCCTGTTGGCAGTGATTTAATAAACAATCATCTGCAGAAGCATAAGTCATAAGAGACACATTTCAGAGGGTCCGAAGTTTGTTTTTGGTAAGAGCCAAAACCCGAGGGATTGAGTCCTAAGTGCACTTTCACTCTTGAATAGATCTCAGTCGCGAATTTTTAAGCTGTTCATTATTCAAAGTTAAAAAAAACTGGGGTGTGAGCCCAAAATATAGGACTTGAGTACAAGCAAACTCATGTGCTCACCACTTCCCCCTCCACATCTCTCTTAGTGATATAATGTGTCTCTTCCCACCTATTCAGTCCCCTTGACCTGGCAGCCTATGTCAAGGTGATGGTGGCGATCCTTTTGCTATCACTACATCAAAGTCTGATAACTGATGCCACTTTGGTGGCTACCAAATTTTTGTTTTACTTAGATGAAATATCAAATTTCCATTGAGAGCAAATGAGTAGAATTTAACCTGTTTATTTTTTTTCTAGTTCCTTAAATCTAATTCCTTTGAAAGAGCTAAGTATCTAGTTTGGCTTCACAGTTCTTTGACAGTTGTGGGAAATAGGCAACACAATGGCAAAAGGAGGCAAGTTTGGTGAAAATGGAACTACGCTGAGTAGAGGACACAGCTCTGTGTAAGTACTAGCATATAAATACGCATCCCAATGATGGCTCTGCAAAAATTGGTGAGTCACAATCAGACCTTTCAGAATAGCTTTATTCCCAATGATGGTTAGCATCCACAATCACACATTTCAAGTATATGAAACATAAGGGGCTAGAGAAATAGTACTGAAGGTAATTGTCTTACAGGCAGCTGACCCTGGTCCAAAGTTCAAATCCCTGGTTCCCTGATCACTGCAGGAGGTTGGAAAGAGGGGGTTAGAGGGAAGGGAAAAAGAAGGAGCAATTGCCACATGGTTTGTGATAATTGTATACATGTGAATTCTTTTCAGAAAGGGAAAGTGACTTAGGAAACCCCCACATTTCTACATTTCTACATTATTACATTTATTTCTGTAGGTTCCACACATAGGCATACTTAAAGATAACGGAGGGAATATTGCTTATGTTACACT
>NC_073303.1:336310995-336313495 GCF_027595985.1 Sorex araneus | reverse complement strand
GGAGAGAGACAGGCTAGGGATGGAATGTGTGATGAGGGAAAGGTGTCCAGGTCAGAGGTATTATGCACAGTTCAAATAACGTATGAGGATAATCAGGAAGTGACTGTATACCGGCCTCCTTGGGGGCTCATCAAAACAGCACCTATCCCCTGATTAACCTGGGGGTTCCATCAGCCATGTAAATTAGCACAGGCCCACTAGCCTTGGGCCTGGAAGAAATCAAGCTGTGGGAATGTACATATTTTAATAAAAATTGAGTATATGTCCCACAGCATCACTCTAGGACTTACTCAGGTTTATCATTCTTGCTGGTAGCTAATGCATTATTGCTAAGTTAGTGAATCTGGTGGATTTGGGCAGGGGTATGGCATATTTTGCGACAAGAGTTTTGTAAAAACCCATTTGCTACTTCAGCTAGGTGCATTCAAAAAATATAAGCAAAAAAGCACTAGGTGCCTCCAGTTCCTTGGGACTTTTTTTTTTTTAATTCACATAACTAACAGGCTATCTGCTCAATAGCAGTGGGCTTTCTATGTAAGGGTGTATATGTAAGGGTGTGTATTGCATGCAGCATTCTTGAATAAGTGTCATAATACATATTCAAAACTTAGCTTGAATGACTATAACTGAGAAAAGAGAACTCAGACTTTAGGGAAGATTTAAGACTAAACGGCGTATGCTCTAAGAAAGGAACTAGAAGTAAAGAAACTCTCTTTCCATATATATATATTTGAAAATTTTGTTTAGCATGTCAGCTTCCTACACATTCTCTTTCATGTCTTATCTCCTCTGAAACGCATTTAGTAATGTCTATCACCACACTACCTGGGTGCTTAGGTACTAAAAAGTGCTTTTTAAGAATGCAATTTAAAGACTGATAAATCAGGTCTGTTTAGCTCAGGGGAAAGGGAAGCTAAGTGGGGATTTAGTAGAAGGCAATAATATTCCTAAAAGGAAATCAGTTTGGTGCCAGTAAGCTTTTTGAAGTAGAAGCTAATTTGAAAGCATAGAGGTCATGACTGAAATGGAAGGCCGGCCTGGACTATCACATTTTAGCAATTTGAAGGGAAGTTTCTTTAAACACAGGAGATAGAGCAGAGACTCGCTTGCCAAAGTCAGCAGTGGAAATACACTCTGGATGGTAGAGGAATTTTGGGAAATTAGGGACTGGTTGGGTAAGAGCCGCAAGCAAGATCTGAAAGCAAATCCTAGGAGGCTCGGCAATTGTGTTTGTTGAGTATCCATTGTCATTCCAGGCCTTCATGGTTAAGAGATTTTCCCCTCAAACCTTAAATGTTCGTGTGTATCTGTTATCACTCGAAATTTGAAGTTTAATGTCAAGATGCAATTAATTCCTTTCCTGTTAGAGCAAATGCTGCACGCACTCTTCACCTTATCCCCTTCCTCACCCCAGCCCCCTAAAAGAAACAAGCCGCAGGATATCATACAAAATGGCGTATGTCAAATTCTATGCTGCAACACTTGAGGGGAAATAAAGAAACTAACACTATTTATTACAGAGAGACAAATTATAGTTTTGTTTCATGTGGAAAGTTTAGGGGTGGCAGCTTGACAGTAAATTCCATCAAAATCAGCTCTGCCATAATGCCATCATTGTTCTTCATTTTAGCGTAGGTTTAATTATTTGCTGATTTTTAATACCAGTCAGTCACTCTTAGCATCATGAATTAACTCTGAACCTTGTATCAGTAAAGAGCCTTATGTTGCCCCATGTTATAATAACAGTGCAATACAGATTATAATTGCATCTATTAAGATTATATTGTATATTTAGATTTCAGCCGACAGAAACACAATATTCTCATGAATATAATGGTTCGAGCCAATAACCTGTAACCAATTGCATACTTTTCCTATTGCAAAATATGAACTATAAGGATTACGTTTTAGAAAAGCTTATAAATCTGTCACCATGAATCTAATCTTTACAGTGGCTTTGTTACCAGTTAGAAACTAAAGATCATTACTTCTCTTGCTCTGATTTTAATCATAACACATATTTGATATTTCATAACTTTCTTTTGTTCCATCAGCACATGCTTTATAAAGTGTACAACATTAATAAATAGAGGCATAATGAATGTGACTAATTGATTTTGGCAGTCAAAGACTGGCACACTTTTTATACAATAGGGAATTCATTCAAAGAAGCTTAACTGCTATTGAGAGCAAGTCTTCGATGCAGTAATGGTTTCTAATTTGGATTCTGTGTGAGGTGAGCAGAATGTTGTTTTTCAGAATAGTGTACCGATGAGAGGGTTTTATTTTTTTATTGTTTTGTATGTAATACTCATTTTCGGATTCTCACACTCATTTTCGAATTCTCATTCTTCTAAATAAAACGTATGGTTTGGTATGTTTATGAATTCTACAGCACAATAACAACTATTACCAAAGTCAGATACATAGTATAGACAAAACGCTAGCATCATTTTCTGTCCCTGATTTTGGTTCAAACTAGCTCCGTTTTCTTGTCCCT